>NC_041016.1:38900546-39200546 GCF_004193775.1 Glycine soja | reverse complement strand
AACATTGTACAAACTTTCCATTAGATAGCATTGTTGCATACGAAGTCCACATTTATCGCACTTCAAGACAAAGGTTGCATACATCTGCATCCCTAAAAATCATGTTAACTGCATAGATTTATAACACCTAATGCCCATCTTTTGGAATTTGGGATGACCGACCCTCTCAATGAGTCAATCTCTTATTTTCTCATAAGGTTGAACCCTTGGGTACTAGTACCCTCACCTTCAGAGGACTACACGTCCTCGCCATCAGAAGGCTGCACGCCCTCGCCTTTAGAGGACTACACGTCCTCGCCTTCAGAGGACTACCTATCCTTGCCATCAGAGGATTACATGTCCTTTCCTTCAGAGGGCTACACGCCCTCGCCTTCAGAAGGCTACACACCATCGCCTTCAGAGGGCTACACGCCCTCGCCATCAGAGGGTTGCACGCCCTCACCTTTAGAGGACTGCACGTCCTCACCTTCAGAGAACTACACGTCCTCAACATCAGAGGGTTGCACGCCCTCACCTTCAGAGGACTACACGTCCTCGCCTTTAGAGGACTACAAGTCCTCGCCATCCGAGGGCTGCATGCCCTCACCTTTAAAGGACTACACATCCTCGCCATCGAAGGGCTGCACGCCCTCGCCATCGGAGGACTACACGTCCTCGCCATCAGAGGACTACACGTCCTCGCCTTCAGACGTCTGCACACCCTCGCCTTCAGAGGACTACACATCCTGCCTTTCAGAACACTACGTGTCCTCGGCTTCGAAGGACTACACGTCCTTGCCTTTAGAGGGAAACACGCCGTCGGCTTCAGAGGACTACACGTCCTCCCCTTCAAAGGACTACATGTCCTCACCTTCAGAGGACTATACGTCCTCGGCTTCAGAAGACTACATGTCCTCACCTTTAGAGGACTACGTGTCCTCACCTTCCAAGGACTACACATCCTCGCCTTCAGAGGACTACACATCCTCGGCTTCAGAGGACAACACGTCCTAACCTTCAAAGGACTACACGTCCTCGCCTTCAGAGGGCTACACACCCTCGCCTTCAGAGGGGTACACGCCCTCGCCATCAGAGGACTACACGCCCTCAACTTCAGAGGACTGCACGTCCTCACCTTCAGAGGACTGCACGTCCTCACCATCAGAAGGCTGCACGCCCTCACCTTCAGAGGAATACACGTCCTCGCCTTCAGACGGCTACATGTCCTCGCTTTCAGAGGACTACACTTCCTAGCCATCAAAGGGCTGCATGCCCACACCTATAGAGGAATACACGTCATCACCATCAGAGGGCTGCATGCCATCGCAATCGAAGGACTACACGTCCTCGCCATCAGAGGACTACACGTCCTTGCCTTCAGCGGCTGCACGCCCTCGCCTTCAGAGGACTACACGTCCTCGTCTTCAGAGGACTACAGGTCTCGCCTTCAGAGGGCAACACGCCCTCGCCTTCAGAGGACTACACATCCTCCCCTTCAGAGGACTGCGTGTCCTCACCTTCAAAGGACTATACGTCCTCGGCATCAGAGGACTACATGTCCTTACCTTCAGAGGAGTACGTGTCCTCATCTTCCGAGGACTACACGTCCTCGGCTTCAGAGGACTACACGTCCTCGCCTTCAGAGGGCTGCACGTCCTCACCTTCAGAGGGCTACACGCCGTCGCCTTCAGAGGACTACACGTCCTCTGCTTCAGAGGACTACATGTCGTCACCTTCAGAGGACTACGTGTCCTCACCTTTTGAGGACCACACGTCCTCGGCTTCAGAGGACTACACGTCCTGACCTTCAGAGGACTGCTCGCCCTCACCTATAGAGTACCGCACGTCCTCACCTTCAGAGGACTGCACGTCCTCACCATCAGAGGGCTGCACGCCCTCACCTTCATAGGACTACACGTCCTCGCCTTCAGAGGGCTACATGTCCTCGCTTTTAGAGGACTACACGTCCTCGCCATCGGAGGGCAGCATGCCCTCACCTTAAAAGGACTACGTGCCCTCACAATCAGAGGGATGCACGCCCTCGTCATCGGAGGACTACACGTCCTCGCCATCAGAGGACTGCACGTCCTCACCATCAGAGGGTTGTACGCCCTCACCTTCAGAGGACTACACGTTCTCGCCTTTAGAGGGCTACACTTCCTCGCTTTCAGAGGACTACACGTCCTCGCCATCGGAGGGCTGCATGCCCTCACCTTAAGAGGACTACATGTCCTCACCATCAGACGGCTACACGCCCTCGCCTTCAGAGGTTTGCACGTCCTCGCCTTCAGAGGACTACACTTCCTCGGCTTCAGAGGTCTACACGTCCTCGCCTTCAAAGGACTACCCATCCTCCCCTTCAGAGGACTACGTGTCCTCGGCTTCAGAGGACTACACGTCCTCGACTTCAGAGGACTACACGTCCTCGGCTTCAGAGGACTACACGTCCTCGGCTTCAGAGGACTACACGTCCTCCCCTTCAGAGGACTACATGTCCTCGCCTTCAGAGGGCAACACACCCTAGCCTTCAGAGGACTACACGTCCTCCCCTTCAGGGGACTTCGTGTCCTCACCTTTAGAGAACTACACGTTCTCACCTTTAGAGGACTACACGTCCTCGCCTTCAGAGAACTGCAAGCCCTAGCTTTCAGAGGACTATAGGTCCTTGCCTTTGGAGGACTACACGTCCTTGCCTTCAGAGGACTGCACGTCCTCTCCTTCAGAGGACTACACATCCTCTCCTTCAGAGGGCTACACGTCCTCGCCTTCAGAGGGCTACACGCCCTCACCTTCAGAGGACTAACCATCCTCATCTTCAGAGGACTACACGTCCTCCCCTTCAGAGGACTACACATCCTTTCCATCAAAGGACTACACGTTCTCACCTTTAGAGAGCTGCACGTCGTCACCTTCATAGGGTTGTTCGCCCTAGCCTTTAGAGGGCTACACGCCCTCGCTTTCAGAAGACTACACGTCCTTACCTTCATAGAACTGCACATCCTCGCCTTCAGAGGACTACACGTCCTCACCTTTAGGGGACTATACATCCTCACCTTCAGAGAGCTACACGCCCTTACCTTTGTAGGGCTACATGCCCTCACCTTTAGAGGACTACACGTCCTTGGCTTCAAAGGGCTGCAAGGCCTCGCCTTCATAGGACTACAGGCCCTCGCCTTCAGAGGACTACACGTCCTCGCCTTCAGAAGACTACACGTCCTCAGAGAGCTGCACGCCCTCGCCTTCAGAGGGCTGCATGTCTTCCCCTTCAGAGGGCTACACGCCCTCGCCTTTAGAGGACTACACGTCCTCCCATTCAGAGGGCTACACGCCCTCGCCTTCAGAGGACTATACATGCTCCACTTCAGAGGACTACACGTCCTTGCCATCAGAGGACTACACGTCCTCACCTTCAGAGGGCTGCACGTCCTCACCTTGAGAGGGCTGCTCGCCCTCGCCTTTAGAGGGCTACACACCCTCCTCGCCTTCAGAGGACTACACGTCCTCACCTTCAGAGGATTACACATCCTCGCCTTCAGAGGACTACACGTCCTCACCTTCAGAGAATTTAAGGTCTTCTGCCCTTAATGCTTAACCGAGACTTGCGCCCCTGGTTAAGGGGTCAGTAGTTTCCTTTTATCAGTTCCTGGGCAACCCCCTGATCCTGGAGGAAGGCCAATTGTGCAAGCATAACTAGAGGAGGAGGCTATCACGCAGCTACTATGCATACTGGGGCAAGATTTCACCTGTGCCGCTGCAAAGAGACGAGTGCGGATCATGCGCACCAACATGACCACTCTTACATAGATATGGTTGATGTTGCTACTTAGCAATATTTTTTCCGAGTGACCATAATGCCAATCTCCCCACTGCGGAAGTATCAGTTGGTCTGTGTCGTCATGGCATAGGTAAGTATGCACGTGGCTCAACTGATTTCTGATGCCATCCACTATTTGTAGGGGTCTCGCCCACAAGACACTCAGTGGACCCGGAGGAGTCCAACAGGGCCCTGGGTTTCCAGCTCTGGTTATGGGCCTTTGTCAGTCCTACCGGGTGCCCATCCTCCCAGCAAGGTCACGCCATCATGACATAGGTAAGTATGCATGTGGCTAAACTGATTTCTGATGCCATCCACTATTTGCAGGGATCGCGCCCACAAGACACCCAGTGGACCCGAAAAAGTCCAATAGGGCCCTGGGGTTTCCAGCTCTGGTTACGGGCCTCTGTCAGTCCTACAGGGTGCCCGTTCCCCCCAGCAAGGTCATGCCATCGTGACATAGGTAACTATGCACATCGCTCAACTAATTTATGATGTCATCTATTGTTTGCAGGGATCACGCCCGCAAGACACCCTGTGGACCCGAAGAAGTCCAATAGGGTCTTGGGGTTTCCAGCTCTGATTACGAGCCTTTGTCAGTTCTACGGAGAGCCCATCGCCCCCAACAAGGTCATCAGACCCCCTATTAACCAGGCTCTCATCAAGAAGTACTGCGCCTCCAGGCAGGTGCAGGGCAAGGCATCACAGTAGCGGGCAACAGGCGCACTGCCACCACCTCCAGAGTTTACCTCAGCTCATCCACAAAAAAAGTTAGAGCGTTGCCTATGACACATGGCCAACCAGCAGGCAACCAAGCCCAAAGCCAAAGGTAAGCAAAAGTACTAGGCCCGTGACCGACAAGTCATTACGCGTCCAGCTCAAGACGTTAATGAAGCGCTACTATGAGGCAACCTAGTACCTTTTAAATTTCTGCTTGTTATTTGATCACCTTTTGTTTCTCAAGTCATAGTAGGACACACCTGCTCATGATCCTAGGAATTTAAATAAAAACAAGCACAAGCTCGAAAGGTAGTCATACCTCACAAAATATATGTATGCATGTTTAGGTAGAAAGATACCTTAGATATGCATGTATGTAGCAAAAAATACCTCACAATATATATATATATATATATATATATATATATATATATGTATGTATGTATGTATGTATGTATGTTTAGGTAGCAAAATACCTCATGAAAAAAAAGAAAAAAAAAAGAAAAAAAACAAAAACAAACAAGAACAAAAAATATATATTTCGGCTGAAAAGCCAGCACGCTTTTGAAAAGAAATAACTTCCAGCTTTTCTTTGAAAAAGATTCACTGATCATAACACCAGTTTTTGAAAAAAATGTGTATGCACCTGAAGGGTGAATGCTGTGAAAATTTTCCCGAACGCCCAAAATGGACTCAGATAGATGCATGAATTGATAAAAGAGCATGTTTTGGAAACACTGGGTTGACTTAAATAGGGAAAATGAATCCTGAGCCCTAGTGTCACATGACCATAAAAACTTGATGCTTGAATGTCCACATAGGTGTATGCATGACCAGTTTTGCATAAAATTTCCTAATCATCATTGTTGCTTGTGTGTCATGGAAATAATTTGGGACATCCCCTATATCCCTGAACTGCTGGCCAAACCAACACTCTGACATATATCGTGTCCAGCCGTTCTACAAGCCTTGAGCCAAAATCCTAACTCACCATAAACCTTGACCCAGGGTGAGAATGCCCATCCTCGCCTTCAGAAAAAAAAAACAAAACAAAAAAGGAAAGCTCCCGATCAAAGATCGAAAGAAAGCAAAAGAAGAAAATTCTCAATCAAAGATTGAGAGAAAGCAAAAAAGAAAGAAAATTCCTAATCAAACATCGGAAGAAAATAAAATAAATATGCAGAAAGGTCTTTGGACTAGACAATATCTGAACAATACAGAATTGTCACCACCAAATAAGGAAAGAAAGGAAACCAAGACCTGAAGTGGTCCTCTCCCTTTGATTGCCAACCAAAATCCTGTGCGCTAGCGACTTTCTCGCCCCGCACTAAACAAAAACAGAAAAGGAAAAGGCCAAAACACTCAAAGCCAAATTTCCCACCAAAAAATAAACCCATTCCCAAGAAGAAGTCCTATTGATCCATGATCACGCATGTAATCTTTGATTTGATAGGACGCATTGTTTTCCATAAAAAATTATATGTTGCTCTGATCAGTTGGGAGTTTTGTTTCTTTACTAAAGCATGTTCACATTTTAGTTAAAGAACACCGAGGCTATTTTAGTCCCACACAGTTAGCAAGAACTACGTAGGTCTGAGTTCCTCATCGCAAATTGAGGATACGTAGGAGCAAAAGCCCTGCTTTTGTCGACAACCCTACCTTTTGCTACTGTGACCCAAGAGTCCGGTGGCATGCGGAGACACCCGACGGTAACCCGCACACACCCTTTGCTATCCAGTGACCCGAGAGTCCAGTAGCATGCGGAGACACCTTATGGTTATCCGCACCTCGTCATTTGGAGACCCAAAGTCGGATTGACAAGCAAAGACCAATGTGGTCATCTGCACCCTTTCCGGAGATGTCAGCATCTTCCGGTAGAGACTATTTTAGTCTCACACTTCTTTGGCTAGAACTACGTAGGTCTGAGTTCCTCGTCACAAATTGAGGATACGTAGGAGCAAGAGCCTTGCTTTTGTCGACCGCCCCACGCTTTCTATTATCCTGACCCGTGAAGTCAGGTGACGTGCAAAGATACAGAAATAATTCTCTACATAGACAATTTCAGTCAATACTAACCCATGAAGTTAGGGGGCAGGAGGAGATACCCAAGTGGTTATCCGTATAAACACTCTTTCGCTATCCGTAAGACTCAAAGCACGATAGCATGCAGAGACTAACGTCGTCTTCGGCACCCTTTGTCAATCGCAGCCAACGAGCCCATTGACACGTGGAGATTTACGTCGTCTTTCGCACTGTCTATCATACTTACTCGTGAATTCAGGTGACGTGTGGAAATACACAAGTAATTCTCCACACAGACATTTATGCCAATACTAACCCGTGAAGTTAGGGGCAGACAAAGATACACAAGTAATTCTCCGCACAGACAATTTTTGTCAATACTAACCCGTGAAGTTAGGGGGCAGGCGGAGATACCCAAGTGGTTATCCGTATAAACACTCTTTCGCTATCCGTAAGACTCAAAGCACGATAGCATGCAGAGACTAACGTCGTCTTCTGCACCCTTTGTCAATCGCGACCAACGTGCCCATTGACACGTAGAGATTTACATCGTCTTCCGCGATGTCTGTCATACTGACCCGTGAAGTCAGGTGACGTGCAAAGATACACAAGTAATTCTCTGCATAGACAATTTCTGCCAATACTAACCCGTGAAGTTAGGGGGCAGGCGGAGATACACAAGTAATTCTCCGCACAGACAATTTCTGTCAATACTAACCCGTGAAGTTAGGGGGCAAGTGGAGATACACAAGTAATTCTCCGCACAGACAATTTCTGTCAATACTAACCCGTGAAGTTAGGGGACAGGCGGAAATACCCAAGTGGGTATCCGTATAAACATTCTTTCGCTATCCATAAGACTCAAAGCACGATAGCACATAGAGACTAACATCGTCTTCTGCACCTTTTATCGTCCTGACCCGTGAAGTCAAGTGACATGCGGGGTTACCTTATGGTTACCCGCACCTTTCGTCAACCAGGGGCAAACGAGCCCGTTGACGCGCAGAGACTAACATCGTCTTCTGCACCTTTTGTCATCCTGACCCGTGAAGTCAGGTGACATGCGGGGTTACCATATGGTGCCCGCACCTTTCGTCAACCAAGGGAAAATGAGCCCGTTGACACGCAAAGACTAACATCGTCTTCTGCATCTTTTGCCATCCATGGACAACGAGTCAGGAGGCAGGCGGAGATACCTTATGGTCATCCGCACCTTTCGTCAACTGAGGGGAACGAATTTGACGGTATCAGGATGATTTTTGTTGTTTGGTTCTGATTATTTTCAAAATTTTTGCAGGTTTTACTCTCGTCATCCGAAAACATTCAAGCCCGACGACGCGTAAGATTCTTCTCTGCTAGGCGGGGGCAATCGAGTGCGATGGCGTAGGGAAGTGTCGTGGTTGTCCAACTTTGTCGCTTTCAAGACACTGAAGTTTGTTGACGCTTCTGATGCCTTTGCTTTTCTTTCTGAATGACAGGTTCCGCTGGTGGGGATATTGACCGGCCGAATGATGTTCCGCTCGAACGAAATTAGTGTCTTATCTTTACTTCGTTTTTATCTCCAATAAAAGATAAGTAAAGAGGGGCAACTGTCATACCCTAATTTCGTCCGAGGACCATTGTTTGGTGGCATGCAACCTTCGCTTGACCGCCTCGAGGTACTTAACATTCATCGTTAGGTAATCTGCAAAGTTCCGTGACATTCCAGAAGCCAAAAAGAAGCATTGTTGCGCAATTTGTAAAGTTCCGCAACATTCCGAAATTCAAGAAGAGCCTTGTTGCATAATTCGTAAAGTTTCGCAACATTCCAGAAAGGAAATGGGTGTCGTTACGTAATCCATAAAGTTTCGTAACGCTTCGGGAAGAAACCGGTAAAAAACACGAAAACGGGAGTGTATTTAGCAAAATGGAGTGTGTAAATAAACAGAAGTGCATTTAGCAAAGGGGGGGGGGTGAACTTATCAAGATCCTCCATGTTTTGTTGGAAAATAGTTTTCGGGGCTTTCATAATGCTTCCGTAAAATTCCTAAAAACTTTGAGTAAGCCTATTTCACTTAATATTGGTGAAAGAGAAGAGAAAAAAGAGGGAAATCAAGTCCTATATGCTTTCTTAAGGCTTCCATAATGCTTCCGTAAAATTCCTAAAACCCGAAATAAACATATTTCACTTAATATGGGTGAGAAGGAAGAGAAAAAAAGAAGAAAGTCAAGTCCTATATGCTTTCGTAACTTTTCCATAAATTACGAAAGAAGGGGGTGAACTTATCAAGATGGGGGTGCAAATAGAAATTTTCAAATTTTCGAATCTGGGCCTTTCCAGAATATTTTCAAAGCAGGGTTGCTTATGGAGGAAGCAACCCAGCTCGCCTGGGTGAGCTGGGCAGCAACCTTCTCCCCCTTTTTCTTATAAATAGGCGAAGGGAGGCTATTCCAAATATCCCAAACCCCCTTGGCTATGCATTTGAACTTTTTTGGGTGAAAAAAATTGTTTCCGTGAAGAAAATCCAAGCCGAGGTGCTTCCGTAATGCTTCCGAGATGTTTCTGTGAGCAAATCCGTGAAGGTTTTCCGTCGTTCTTCACCGTTCTTTATTCGTTCTTCATTCTTCAACGGGTAAGTTTTCGAATCCGAGACTTTCAATTCATTTCTTATTTTTTTGGCTTTCGTTCACTTTCGGTTTCTTTTCTTCCATTTTTAACGAGCTTTAACCGATCGTTTAAGTCGTTATCTCGCCTAATAAATGATAAAATGAATTTCAACCGATCATTTGTGTTGTAATCTTGTTTAATCACTGTGAAAACAAAATGTAACCGATCGTTCACGCTGTAACCTCGGTTAAACCAAAAAAAAGCAAAATAATAATAAAATAATCAAAATATCTTTGAATAAAATAATAAAAAAAATCAATCGGATGTTTTTCTTTGGAAGTTTCCTTGGATCAATTGACTAGTAACCAAAGTGAAACTAAGGCTAAATTAACTCACAAATCAAGCTTTGTCCGCAAAAATCACTAAAAACCGTTTTAAGGTCCAATGCCTTAAATGATCCTCTTTGCTTTTATCGGTTAACATGGACCGTTCAAAAGCAT
The DNA here is from genome assembly GCF_004193775.1 of Glycine soja. Taxonomy (NCBI): domain Eukaryota; kingdom Viridiplantae; phylum Streptophyta; class Magnoliopsida; order Fabales; family Fabaceae; genus Glycine; species Glycine soja. The sequence continues at coordinate 39,190,924 of NC_041016.1, read as the reverse complement.
GAAATCAACATGAAACTTTACCGCTTTTGCAAGAACTATGTAGGCCTGATTTCCCCATTGCAATTGAGGATTCGTAGGAGCAAAAGCCCCGCTTTTTTCGACCGCCCCAAGAGATCGTTAATGGTCCAACACCTTAACGTTTCTCTTCTTTCACAACCAAGAGATCGTTAATGGTCCAATACCTTAACGTTTCTCTTCTTTCAAAAGAATCAAAAGATCGTTTAATGGTCCAACGCCTTAAATGACCTTTGTTTAATTAAAATATATCTTGCAAAAAAAGATAAAAACAACTTAGCCAACGTTCAGTTCTCAAAGAGCTACGTAGGTCTAATTTCCTTATCACAATTGAGGAATACGTAGGAGCAAGGGAAACACCCTTCTCGACCACAAAAAGATAAAAAAAAAATACAAAAGGCATAAAAAGACATAAAAACATAAAAGGGAAAAATAAAACAAATTGAAGTCATATTTGCACACTTGATTAAAGGCTAACGTCTCTTGTGACGGACGCGTGGGGTGCTAATACCTTCGTCGTGCGTAAATACAACTCTCGAACCTTTCACACTTAAAGTTCATAGACCACACCCTTTCCGGTTTTTCCGACGTTTTGCTCGAATAAATGTTGGTGGCGACTCCGTGCATTTTCCTCCCATGGAAGACTAGGAAAGTTTGATGCTAAGGCCAATGAGGGTATCTTCCTTGGGTATTCCTTACATAGCAAAGCATTTAGAATATATAGCAAAAGAACCATGACAATTAAGGAATCAATACATGTTACTTTTTATAAAACTAATATTACCTCCCCGAGAAAGGAGTTTCTTGATGATATTGCAGATTCTTTGGAAGATACACAAAATGAAGAAAGAAATCTAAAAAGGAAGAGAGATGAAGAAAATGAGGATGTTCAAGATGATATAGTCCAAGAAAATGATAATCTTCCCAAAGAATGGAAAACTTCAAGAAATCGTCCTCTTGACAACATCATCGGTGATATCTCAAAAGGGGTAACAACTAGACACTCTCTTAAAGATTTATGCAATAATATGGCATTTGTTTCATTAATAGAACCTAAAAAATTTAAGGAAGCTATTATAAAAGACCATTGGATAGTAGCTATGCAAGAAGAATTAAATCGATTTGAAAGAAATGATGTATGGGAATTAGTAAAGAAACCTTCAGATTATCCAATCAAAGGAACTAAGTGGGTATTTAGAAATAAATTGGATAAAAATGGTATAGTAATTAGGAATAAAGCTAGACTTGTAGCAAAAGGATATAACCAAGAAGAAGGTATATACTATGAAGAAACTTTTGCACCTGTAGCTAGATTAGAAGCCATTAGGATGCTATTAGCATATGCATCTATTATGAATTTTAAACTATATCAAATGGATGTCAAGAGTGCTTTCTTAAATGGTCTAATTCAAGAGGAGGTTTATGTGGAACAACCTCCTGGGTTTGAAGATTCACAAAAAATAGACCATGTGTATAGATTAAAGAAGGCACTTTATGGCTTAAAACAAACACCTAGGGCTTGGTATGAAAGATTAAGCAAATTCCTATTAGAAAAGAATTTCACTAGAGGGAAAGTAGATACCACCTTATTCATAAAAAAGAAGGATAATTATATCTTGTTAATACAAATTTATGTTGATGATAAAAATTTTGGATCTACTAATGAATCATTGTGCAAGGAGTTTTCTATTGATATGCAAAGTGAGTTTGAGATGTCCATGATGGGTGAGTTAAATTACTTTCTTGGACTACAAATCAAACAAACAAATGATAGGATCTTTGTCAACCAAGAAAAATATTGCAAAGAACTCATTAAGAGATTTGGAATGGAAAACTCAAAACACTTGGCTACTCCTATGAACACCAGTTGTTATCTTGACAAAGATGAATCCGGTCAACCTGTTGATCCAAAGCAATACAGAGGTATGATTGGATCTCTACTTTACTTATCTGCAAGTAGGCCAGATATTATGTTTAGTGTATGCATGTGTGCAAGATTTCAATCAAATCCAAATTTTTCTCATTTAATGGAAGTAAAAAGAATCATAAGATATCTATTAGGAACAGTTAATTTAGGATTATGGTACCCTAAAAATTCTTTATTCAATTTAGTAGGATACTCAGATTCGAATTTTGCTAGATCAAAATCAGATAGGAAAAGTACTAGTGGCACATGTCAATTCATAGGGTTTGCTCTTGTTTCTTGGAATAGCAAGAAACAAAATAGTGTAGTATTATCCACAGCAGAAGCAAAATATATTTCTACTAGTAGTTGTTGTGCACAAATTCTGTGGATGAAACAACAACTATCTAATTATGGAATAGTATTAGATCACATTCCCATAAAATGTGATAACACAAGTGCCATAAACATATCTAAAAATCTTGTTCTTCACTCTAGAACCAAGCATATAGAAATTAGGCATCATTTTATTAGAGATCATGTTCTAAAAGGTGATGTTGTTTTAGAATTAGTAGATACTAAAAATCAACTTGCAGACATTTTTACAAAACCACTAAGTAAAGATACCTTCTACAACATTAGAAGAGAATTAGGACTGCTAGATGCCAGTGACTTATCCAAGTAATTTATATTATTATGACATTTGAACAATTTAGTATTTCTTTATTTACATGGTTTGAATGAACAATTATATTATATGACTATGTGGTTTTTATATATTTGATCTATTCATGTTTCTTGCTTCATGATTGGTTTATATTCTTCAATGTATGCCTTGTGAATGATTAATAGTATATGTTTGTCTTATACTTGTTACGCACTTTGGCTTTTTGTTGATGCCAAAGGGGGAGAGAAATAGGGAATAAATCAAGAACTCACATAAGTAATTAACTTAATTTCAAATGAAGCATAAACTCAAAAACAAAGGCGGAGAATGGAAACTTATGTGAGTGATCGACTAGGAAAAAGTGTGTGTGTGTGTGTTTCTTGATTTCAGAGTTGTCATCATCAAAAAGGGGGAGATTGTAGAAGCAAGCTTCATGATGAATCAAGATTGATTCAAGGAGTTTTGATGATAACAAAGATGATGACAAAAAGCTCAAAAGTCAAGATCACTTCATGATAACAAAGATGATGACATTCAAGAATGAGTTCAAGATTGAGTCAAGAACACTTCAAGGATCAAGAGGAAATTTGATTTCAAGAATCAAGAATCAAGATTCAAGACTCAAAGATTCAAGAATCAAGATTCAAGACTCAAAGATTCAAGAATCAAGAGAAGACTTAATCAAGATAAGTATTAAAAAGTTTTTCAAAACATTGAGTAGCACAAGAAGTTTTTTACAAAATCATTACCAAAGAGTTTTACTCTCTGGTAATCGATTACCAGATTATAGTAATCGATTACCAGTAGTTTTAAAACGTTAAGATTTTCAAAATTCAAAATGAAGAGTCATATCTGTTGATGTGTAATTGATTACACCTTTATGGTAATCGACTACCAGTAACTGTTTTCGAAAAATTCATTTCCAAAAGTCACATTTCTTCAAGTGACTTGTTTTTGAAGTTTCTTTCAAAAGTCATATCTTTTTAAGTGATTAGTTTTTAAAGGAATTGCCAAGAGTTACAAGTTTTGACTTGAGTCATCACGAAACTATAAATATGTGACCTTGGCATGAAACAACAATTCAATCAATTCATCTCAATCATTTTTCAATTCATATCAATCATCTCATTCAATCATTCTATCTTATCTATCTTTCAACATCTTCTTTCATTTCTTTCAGAACTTTATGGTTTCATCTTCTCTTCACCTTTCTAAAAGTTTTTGTTCAAAACTTTCTCTTCCAAGAAAAGTTCTTTGTTCAAAAACTTGTGTTATTCATCTTTTTCATTCCCTTCTCCCTTTGCCAAAAAGAATTCACCAAGGACTAACTGCCTGAATTCTTTTTGTGTCTCTCTTCTCCCTTTTCCAAAAGAACGAAGGACTAACCGCCTGAATTCTTTTGTGTCTCCCTTCTCCCTTGTCAAAGAATTCAAAACGACACAGTCTGAGAATTCTTTTGATTCTTCCCTTTCCCATAAACAAAAGTTTTCAAAGGACTAACCGCCTGAAAATTCTTTTGTTTCCCCCTTCACAAAGTTTCAAAGGACTAACCGCCTGAGAACTTTGTCTTAACACATTGGAGGGTACATCCTTTGTGGTACAAGTAGAGGGTACATCTACTTGGGTTGTTGACTGATAGCAAGAGAGGGTACATCTCTTGTGGATCAGTTCTAGTGGAGGGTACATCCACTAGGTTGTTCAAAGAGAACAAGGGAGGGTACATCCCTTGTGGATCTTTGCTTGTAAAAGGATTTTTACAAGGTTGAAAAGAAATCTCAAGGACTACAGGTCGCTTGGGGACTGGATGTAGGCACGGGTTGTTGCCGAACCAGTATAAAAACTCTTGTGTGTTTGTCTCCTTCTTCCCTACTCTTTTAATTTCCGTTGTGCACTTTAATTCCCGCTTTTACTTTTGGTTAAGTTCCTTTTCTATTCTTAATTTACTGAACAACATAGTAAAAGCCTTAGAAGAGTAAATTTTTAATTAGTAAAGGTTTAGGAATAATTAATTCAACCTCTCTTCTTAATTATTCTGAGGCCACTTGATCCAACACTCTTATCCATTACAACCTCGCCACCTCCATGGACAATGAGTACATGGTCCTCCAAATGAGTTGGCCATTAGTAAGGATGCACATGATGAACATAACTAAAAAATGCAAGTTAGTGCTATGATACTGGGTGATTTTTTTTTTGAACTCCAAACCGAAAGCTTAAAACTGTCATAAATGAATGTAATGTAAAAAGTAAGTGTTAGAAAGTTGGGTTGCCTCCTAGTAAACGTTTCTTTAACATCTCTAGCTTGGCATTGGGTGTCACTCTAAGGATCTTTGAGTTTCATGTCAACGGTGTGTTGTGTGACTTCTCAACCAAGGTAGACCTTTAATCTTTGGCCATTAACCAACCAGCTGTAGTCTTTGGATTGGTCCTCTATCTCTATAGCTCCATATGGCTTAACATCTTTGACAGTAAAGGGACACTCCATCTTGATTTTAATTTTTCGGGAAACAACTTTAACCTGTGAAGGATCATTTTGACATGGTACCTCATATAAGAGTCTATTCTAGCAAACAAAGGGAGAGCCAAATAACTTTTTTGTTGTTGGGGTTTCCTTTTCCTTAACCAATTCGGATGTGTCAGCCTTGAGATTGATTGGTCTAACATTTATGAGCTGGCTGGACATAGATGGATGGAAGGTAAGATAGATTAGAGTTCAAGTGGCACAGGACCTTCGATCGACCATGGGGCATATTCTTGGTTCTTTCTTTGTAGAGCTTGAATGACGTATGCGTTGAGGCACATCTCTTCATGTTCCTGTAGTTGTACCTTCCTCTTATCTCTAGATGCTGTAGAGTCAAATTTGAGTAACTTCATGGCCCAATGAGTTTGTATTTCTATCTCCGTTGCTAAGTGGCATGCTTTTCTGTACACCATTTGAAAAGGGGAGATGCCAATGGGTGTTTTGAAGGCTGTTCTATATGCCCATAGGCAATCATCAAACTTTGCAGCCTAATCCTTCCTTGAAGTAGCTATGGTCTTTTCTAGTATCCTATTGATCTCCCTATTTGAAACTTTAGCTTGTGCATTTGTTTGTGGATGATAGGCTGATGCTACTTTGTGTCAAACATCATAGTGTTGGAGGACCTTTGAGAGTTGAGCATTGCAAAAGTGTGTACCTCCATCACTAATCAAGAGTCTAGGCACTCCAAACCTAGCATAAATGTTTCTCTTTAAGAACTTAATCACTATTTTTGCATCAGTGATTAGACTAGCAATTGCTTCCATCCACTTTGAGAATAATCCACCACTACCAAGATATATTCGTTGCCATGCGAGGATGGTAGGGAGACAACAAAATAAATTCGCCAATAATCAAAGACTTCTACCTCCTACATGTTCTATAATGGCATTTCATGTCGTCTAGATATGTTGCCGATTCATTGACAATTGTTGCATGATCGTGCATGGTTATGAGCATCTTTGAAGAGTGTAGGCCAATAGAATCTGGCTTGAAGCATTTTTGCAGCTATTCTTTCTCCATTGAAGTGGCCTCCATATGGTGAGTTGTGGCAATGCAAAAGTATGCTAGCTTGTTCTCATTTTGTTATACATCACCTTAACAAATTGTTAGCACCAATACGAAAAAGAATACAAACATACCCAGTGACTTCTCGAAAGAACCTTTTTCTCTCATGAAATATCATACCTTTCGGTGGTTGTCCCATGGCCTTTAAGTTAGCCATGTCAGCGAACCAAGGGTAGTCCTCGACCTTGAAGCTTACGATCATGAGTGTCTCATTTGGGAATTCTTCTTCAATCTCGTTTTCTTTCTTGGCGGCTTCGTCATTCAATCTTGGCTTGGAATCCGCTTTGGTGAGTATATATTTTATAGCTGAATGGTCAATGTGCACAATGATCTTTGATCCTACAAGATATGATCTAAACTTTTCAAGGGCATAAACCACTGCTAGCATCTCCTTCTCCATTGTTGTGTAGTTGATTTGGGCTCCATTTAGCACTTTACTGGCATAGTAGATAGCTTGCAATCTTCCATTCCTCTTTTGTCTTAATATTTCTCCTATCGCATAGTTACTAGCATCACATATTAATTCAAATTCTTGCCCCCAATTAGGAGCCACTATAGCTAGTGTCGTTACTAGCTTCTTTTTCAAGAGGTCGAAAGCTTGAAGGCATTCTTCATTGCATGGAATGGGTTCTCTTTGACAAGTAACTTATTGAGGGGTTTGACAATCTTAGAGAAATCTTGTATGAATCTTCTATACAAACCAGTGTGTCCCAAAAAACTTCTTACTCCTTTCATGTCTTAAGGTGGTGGGAGCTTTTCAATCACTTATATCCTAGCTTGATCTACTTCAATACCTCTTGCTGGAATTTTATGCCTAAGCACTATACCTTCGGTTACCATGAAGTTGAAAAAGATGATGGAACTCATAAACCAGGAGGGGGGGGGGGGGTGAATTGGTTTTCAAAACAAAACGTACTTTTAAAACCAAAGTAAAAAAAAAGCTTCTTTTGCATGGATCATATCACAAAACTTTGGTAAACCAATACTTAATCAATACCGAATCAATCACCCTTTACACTAGATCCTTTGTTAAAGTTATTTGTTTCAAAAAGATATTTTCTTAATCCTTTAGTAAATTTATTAAGACCAGAATGAGTAAGAAAGATAAGATCAAGAGAAGAAGTACACAACTTTTTATACTGGTTCACTTTCTATCTCTAGAGAAGCTAATCCAGTTATCTAATCCAAAACCCAAATTAGATTTTCCCTATGCATATAGAATCCTTACAAGAAATTATAAGCAATCTCAGTTCCTACCCTAGAAAAAGAGACTTAGGCACATAACCCTAGGGTCCTTTGTGAATAAGAGCCTAAGAGAAACCTAGCTTTAGCCCAAACTAGAAAAAACTATTCTAGCATGCCTTCAGCGATTCATGCACAAACAAGTAATGTGTAAAACCTACACAAAAAGTTAGAGTAAAAGATAGATACAACCTGATCAATCCTTTCTTCAAAACCTAGCTTGACTGGATAAGGTGTTCTTCTTGAACTCAACAAAGTATCACAACTCACTTATCACAAAAGATAATCATAATCAAAAGTTTAGAAGGTATGGGTCACTGTTTATAAGCACTTTTCTTCTCTTCTTTCACTTATATCAGCTCATGCAATTTCGCACTTAATGATCTTGTGTATTGAAGTGAGAACAAAAGGTGGCTATATATAGAGAAAACAACTATAACTGCCTGTAATCGATTAAATCTACAATGTAAATGATTATTTCAACAAAGTAATTGATTATATTATCTTTTTAATCAATTAAAGTGTTTTTCCCAAAAATTGGAAACCTCTCAAGAACAATGTAATCAATTAGATCCTCAATGTAATCTATGGAGGCTGGATCTTTGAGCTTCAATGAGGTCCTTCAATGGTGATTTTCCACCATGGAGATGCAGCGGAAGAAAAAGGAGAATAGGTGAGAGGAGACGCCATCCACTAGGGAATAAGCCATGGAAGAAGGAGCTTCACCACCAAGATGAGCCTTGGATAAGAAGCTTGGAGAGGATGCTTCAATGGAGGAAAAGAAAGAGGGAGAGAAAGAGAGAGGGGGGTAGCACAAAATTGAAGGAAGAAAAAGGGAGAGAAGTTGAACTTTGAGTTGTGTCTCACAAGACTCTCATTCATCAAAGTTACAACAAGTGTTACACATGCTTCTATTTATAGGCTAGGTAGCTTCCTTGAGAAGCTTTCTTGAGAAAACTTCCTTGAGAAGCTTCTTTGAGAAAACTTCCTTGAGAATCTAGAGCTTAGCTACACACGCCCATCTAAAAACTAAGCTCACCTCCTTGAGAAGCTTCCTTGAGAAGCTAGAGCTTAGCTACACACACCCATCTAAAAACTAAGCTCACCCTCCATGACAAAATACATGAAAATACAAAAAAAGTCCCCACTACAAAGACTACTCAAAATGCCCTGAAATACAAGGCTAAAACCCTATACTACTAGAATGGCCAAAATACAAGGCCCAAAAGAAGGAAAAACCTATTCTAATATTTACAAAGAAGAGTGGATCCAACCTTGACCCATGGGCTCAAAAATCTACCGTAAGGTTCATGAGAACCCTAGGGCCTTCATTAGTAGCTCTAGCCCAAGCCTCTTGGAGTCTTCTATCCAATACCCTTGGGGGGTAGGATTGCATCATCCCCTCCACCTTGGAAAGGATTTGACCTCAAATCCCGAGGTTCTTCATACTCTGGGCTACTTCCCTCGACACCTGTAAAAAGAATAAAAACATATGTATTAGTGGTGTTGGGCATGTTAGAGTTAGGTAAGGTCTGAAAACTCCTTTCATGGACATCTTCCCATGAGGGAACATGGTTCCTCACCAACTCAATGAGTGGTGCTACAAGTATAGAAAAATATGGGACAAACCTTTTGTAAAAGTTTGTTAAGTCATGGAAGCCCCAAATTTTTCTTATACTTGGTGGAGTGGGCCACTCAGGAATGACCTTTATTCTCTTAGGGTTCATGGGAACCCCTTGATCACTATTTGAAAAATTAAGAAAAGTAACGCAATAAAACATACCTTTTTCTGTATTTTCATATTGATTATTCCTACCAAAAAGTATGACAAACCTAAGGTGTCCCATATGAGTACCTAAGTTTGTATTGAAACTAAAAATAAGAACAAACCTACCTAATGGGTCCCTATGTACACAAATCATGAAGATGTTGGGTGCATGAGTGATTTTACAAAAGAGTGTTGCACCACTCAAAACATTCATCATACCACCTATTTTAGGGACTTGGTGCCTAATAATACCTATTTTGGGCACCAACAAAGCACAAGGATTTAAGCTCTTGCGAACCAAACCCTCATCCAACAACTTCTTTACTTGAGGAATAAACTCAAGCCCAAGAGGTGTGGCAATGCTAGCAAGTGCCTTTTTACAAAAGAGAAAATGTGGAGGTTGTCTAAGAGGGAAAGTTTCTTTAATGTTTGTCTTTATTGTAAAATGAGTTTCCTTCTTAGCTAAACTCTTGGAGGAGACACTTACCTCCTTACACTTCTCTTTAACCACTAATGGTTGTCCTTCTTCTTGGGGGTAGATTTCTTCACTATATTCTTCCCCTTTTACTTTTTCACTTTCACTAGAGGAAGGTGAAGTAGTAGCCTCATCTTGGCTACTATAAATGTCTTGGCCCCTCATAAGCATGGTTTTTGTGGTGGGGCATTGAGAAGTAATGTGTCCTCTTCCAGACATTTAAAGCACTTTATAGAGCTAGTTTTCTCTTGCATACTAGCCTTAGGGGCTTGCTTTTCTATTGTCTTCCCCTTATCATCTTTGGGCTTAGAAGGTGTCACCCCTAAGATGCCTTGACCTTGGTCTTTCTTTGGATAAGAGTGAGAGCTATAAGATTTTGAAGTAGACTTGTTTTTAAGTTGTTGCTCTACCCTTATTTCCTAATCTAGGTTAGCCTCTACATTGTCCTTCCCATGGAAGTATGAGAGGTTAATGTTAGCCTCTTGAGGCTTTCTTTCCTTTTCTCTTCTATGGGAGTGAGGTCTAAGATGTGACCTATGCCTTCCTTCGTAATAGTCACGAAGTTCTTCACTTAGGCTATTGCAAGAGTTATGACTACTATAGGAGGCATGTTTTTCTCTTTTCATTTCTTTCATTATTTTTCTTCTTTCTTCATCTCTTATTTTCTTTCTTTCATCTTGACTTATTTCTTCCACTCTTTTTTTTCCTTTTTCTTTTCTCTCTTGTTTTTCTTTCCATAACTTGAGGGAACTCAACTCATCTAAGATTCTAGATAAAGGGTCTTTATGACTAGTACCCTTGCCATTAAAACTAGATGAATGATGACTCATGTTGGTTCCTAAGTTGTGGTTCTTTCTTGTTGGAGGTTTGTAAACAAAAGGTAAAAGAAACTATGGTTGAAACTAGCCAAAATAAACACTAAAAGAGGTGTGGAAGATAAGGTAAAAACTAATTGGTAAAATGCAAGCTATCTAGGCGGTTAGACAATGGAAGGTAAAATAAATAAGCTATGAAAGTAAGCAAGAAAAGTAAACTAGGTGAATCATAAGAGTGTTTGGATGACCACATCAAGGTTCCCAACAAAACACTCACTATCCTAAGGAAATATTGCCTAAAATTATTACACACAAATGAAAGTTTGGTAACCTATTGGAGGCTCCCAACACACTTCCAAGGAAAGGCCTTTTTGTTACAAAACTTGAAAGCAATAAAGGTAAGTAAATTGAAAATTAAAAAAAATTACAAAACGTCCTCAATTTTGGTGGTTGTTATCTCTTTGGTGATTCACTCAATTTGGAGTGCTTCTTAGTCCAATAGCTCTTAAGGTGGTTGGCCCCCTTACTTCTTGACTCAAATTCTTCAAGGGGTGACACCAATCCTCCTTTCCAATTCTCTATATGGCAACTCACAAACAAGGAAATAAAGAGACAAGCAATAACCAAAGACAAAAAAATGAAATGAAAGCTAAACCAATGGAGTTTTAACAAGACAATTTTTCAAGGATTATTCAACAATTAAAGCAATGAAAAAGACATAGAAGCAAGCTAGGACTCAAAGAGAAACTTAGAATGACTCTAGAGTAGAGTAAAAAAAACTAAACAAAAAAGACTCAACAAACCTCTAGCTTTGGCACTTGTCTTCACACTAATTTTCAATTGAAATTTCCAATTATAGAATAAATTTTGAGCCAAAACAACAAGCACACTTCCCTTTCACCTTTTTTTTTGGATACTGATTTTCCTGCCAACTTATGTGATTTTTCGTATTTTTTCCTTTTATCCAAATCACTTGTTTCTTTTTTTGTAAATATTTTCCAGATGTGTAGAAAATTCAGTAAAAATTTCAGCTCAAAATTCGAAGTAACCAATTCTCAGTAATTTTTACAAGTTTGTATGTCCAAGCTGCCAGCACCAGCGATTTTTTTTTAAGCATGGTATATTGATTGCCTTGGGCTTACTTTCAATCTTCCTATGTATGTTGAACTCACTAGGATTGCTTACCACAGTTTTAGGAGTTCAATTTTCACTTAGGATCAACATTTCAGCCAGAAATTCAATCACCAAAACTCAAATTCACAATAGACACAATCATAAGGAAACCTAAAAGTTCAAGAAAAGGTTCACAATCAAAGACTCTCTAAGAATTTTGCATGAACATGTTAAGGACTAATTAACATGAAAGATTTGACTCAAATCAAATAATAGGCTAAAATAATTTCATACACTCATGAACAAATGAGTTAGACAAAGAAACAAGAAAATAAAATTCAGCACAACATAAGAAATCTTATGTGACAAGTTTCATGACTAGACATGACTTCTATGACAAAACTATAATAGGTGAACAAGTCACTCTAGATTTTTGAGGTTTTCTTCTACTTTAATATTTTTGTAAGAATTTTATGGTTTAGGTTTCAGCCACAAAAAATAACAAGACAAAAATCAAAGGAACCTAAACTCAACACAATTCATGGTTCAAGAACAAGAACAAGAAATTTGAACCATAGAAAATAAAATCTAGCTTCTATAGCAAGTTTAATCGGTGAAAACTCTAAAGAATCATGTTAACAACATTTAGCACAAGACATTTGAGGAGATACATGGAGAAAAAACTATGGAAGAGAAGGTAAAGCAAAAAATTAATGGAGGTTTAAGGAGCACCTACTTGAAGCTCTTGTGCTCTGATTACCACTTGATGGAAGCTTGCTTGTGGGGCTTCTATGGAGGCTGGATCTTTGGGCTTCAATGAGGTCCTTCAATGGTGATTTTCCACCATGGAGATGCAGCGGAAGACAAAGGAGAATAGGTGAGAGCAAGCGCCATCCACTAGGGAATAAGCCATGGAAGAAGGAGCTTCACCACCAAGATGAGCCTTGGATAAGAAGCTTGGAGAGGATGCTTCAATGGAGGAAAAGAAAGAGGGAGAGAAAGAGAGAGGGGGGGGGGGGGGAGCACGAAATTGAAGGAAGAAAAAGGGAGAGAAGTTGAACTTTGAGTTGTGTCTCACAAGACTCCCATTCATCAAAGTTACAACAAGTGTTACACATGCTTCTATTTATAGACTAGGTAGCTTCCTTGAGAAGCTTTCTTGAGAAAACTTCCTTGAGAAGCTTCTTTGAGAAAACTTCCTTGAGAAGCTAGAGCTTAGCTACACACACCCATCTAAAAACTAAGCTCACCCTCCTTGACAAAATACATGAAAATACAAAAAAAAGTCCCTACTACAAAGACTACTCAAAATGCCCTAAAATACAAGGCTAAAACCCTATACTACTAGAATGGCCAAAATACAAGGCCCAAAAGAAGGAAAAACCTATTCTAATATTTACAAAGAAGAGTGGATCCAACCTTGACCCATGGGCTCAAAAATCTATCATAAGGTTCATGAGAACCCTAGGGCCTTCATTAGTAGTTCTAGCCCAAGCCTCTTGGAGTCTTCTATCCAATACCCTTGGGGGGTAGGATTGCATCAATTTTTCTACCATGTCATAAAAAATGGAATTCATACCCCTTTGGAATGTGGCTAGTGCATTGCATGCTCCAAAGGGCATTCTCCAATAGGAAAAAACTCCAAATGGGTAAGTGAAGGTTGTTTTCTCTTGATCCTCTAGATTAAAAAGGATTTTATTATACCCCGAGTATCCATCCAGAAAGCAATAGAAGGCTTGATCGACTAACCTCTCAAGCAATGTTCTCAGAACCGGACTGATCATGGAATCAGTGAAGGCACTGGTTTAAGGATCAATAGTTCAACCGAGGTTGAACTCAGGTCGAACCAGTTTTAATAAAATAATTTTTTTAAAATTTTTAATACAATATCCTTGTAATATTAAACAAAAAAACATAATATGCATAAATTGATAACAATAAAAAGTAAATTTCACTTAAAAGTGTCATAAGTCATAACATATAACAAATCTAATCCAACATAATATCTAAGTTCACCAATACCAAATAAAATTCAATAACAACTTCAACTAAAGTCTAAAAGTAATTGATTCTTCTAAGAATCACTATAATAGTCATTGAGGTTGATTCCATCAAATTTAGACATGATAGGAATAACATCTTCATTGGTTGAAGTCGTTGAACCACCAACATCACCACTGTCAACTTGAAACTCCATAGTGTCAAGATTATCATCACCTAGTTAAATAACAAGTAAGAAAAATAATATTTTAACTCCATAGCAAATAAAATGTGTTCAATTTAACTAAGCAAGTAAACATTCACCTTCATGATTTATTGATTATTCACCAAATGAAATTGCATTCTTAGGTCAGGAGGTGTTTCTTCCTTAGTTACCCAAAAATCAACATGGTCAATGGATTCATAGTCAATAGGATTATAACATCTTTTCTTGTGTTGGGACCTAGAATATAAAATCAAGCATCACAAATATAAAAAGAAATCAATTATGCTTAAAAAAAGTAAAAAAGAAATGTTTTGAATTTTGTTTTGCCATAAAGAATTAAAGATACCTATCCTTTAAACGCAAGTTATAAGTAACATAGACTAGATAATTTAGTCTTTGATGTTCTAGTATATTTCTTTTCTTGGTTTGGATGCATTCAAAGACACTGCAATTTCTCTCACACCCAAAAGAAGAAGCAGTTTGGCTAATAATGCGAATTTCCATCTTTTGCAAAATTGGAGCACTAATCCCAAACATTAACCACCATTGATCTACAAAATATATATTTAATTATACGAAAATAAAACACAAAACATACAAAAACATTCAAGTATAAAACTATAAATTACTAAATTAATGCTTACCAGGCCGTATTGTCTTTGATACATTAAGAGCGCTTGGGTGACCAAAACTTTCTCGCCACTCCTGGTATATCCCAGTCTCACTAAAGGTTTTAGTTAAGTCTTGAAAAAAATTTCTTTTGTCAAGTAGATCAAAAAATGTTTTCACAACCCTTCTCTTGTCACGAAAGTTCTCATCATACCTGAATGCAAGGTTAAACCAGTATGCTATAGCATGAAGTTTGAGTTTCAAATGTTTATCTCATCGAGCCTTAATAAGATTTGTATAAGGCTCATATAGAGCTCGTTTTTCCTAAACATATCCTTTATGGCATATTTGGCCCTTTGCATTCCTTAATAAACAGAACCAAGAGAAGGTTTTTCATCCCCATCTACATTTTGTAGTAAACAAATGATGGGAGCCACAAGTTTTGCTATCACAAAACAATCATTCCAAAAATTTTGATCGAAAATGGTAGCACTAACAGTTTGTCCTACTACAGTCTTTGATAACTTGTGGCTAGTGAAATGCTTGTGCACAACTAAGGCTTGAAAGTCTTGCTTGTGATCATAAATACTTTCCAAAGTAATGAAAGTGGTAGCAAACCGTGTTCCTCTTGGGCGTACAACTTGTTTCCAACCTTCTCTTTTCCTTAACCAAGATAACAAGACCATGTGATTATATACAAATATAATTATCTTGGAAGCCTTTGAGGCAAGATTTGCAACATAAGGCAAGTTAGCAACGTCCTTCAAAAGAAGATTCAAACAATGAGCAGCACAAGGAGACCAAAAAATTGTTCCATATTTTTCATGTATCAATCTACCAGCAACTACATAATTAGCTGCATTATTTGTCACTATGTGAACAACATTTTCAGCTCCAACCCACTGAATAACTTCACAAAACAAATTCCACAATGTCTTGGCATCTTTCACAACATTTGATGCGTCAACAGATTTGACAAATATTATACCTGTGAGAAGTTTTAGAACAATAAATTATAAAGTTGGTGATAAATATATGAAGTAATTATGCATCAACTATAAAAGTTTTACATATATTATACTTGTTGGAAAATAGACTACAAAGTTAATCAATGTTCTTTGCCTTTGATTAGTCCACGCATTAGCCATAATTGTGTATCCACTCTTAACCCAATTTGCTCGATAACCTTCCACAACTAATTGACACTCTCTCTTGCAATCTCCCAACAAGTTAATTCTTAAATCATGACAAGATGGACCTTTAAAACTAGGACCAATAGCAACAATTGCATCTAAAGCAAGTGCAAAGTATGGTGAATGTATTGCATTAAGTGGAATACAAGCATCATACATCCATCAGGCAAATGCCATATTAGCTTTGTATTTTTCTTCCTTAGGTTTGAATACACTTTTCAGACCTACTTGGGAACCAGGAGTAGTCCTTGGAGCAAAATAACTACTAGCTTCAATAATAGCTCTCCTTTTCCCTTTGTTTTGAGTAGTTAAGGGTGTCTTACTCTTACCCACATTTGTGGAAGGTTTGACTTCTTGTACTTCCTCTTCAATAGTGTCATCATTGTATGCATCTTATAGCTCAACCCTCTAATTTTTGTCTTTGATTTCTTTAATTGGCTGTTGCATTTGGTAACGAATATCATGAGAGACTTTTTTGCAAAAAGATATTTCACCTGGTATGCCTGCAAGATGTAGCTTCATTCTGTATATGCCACTTTCTCTAAAAAACTTAGCACAATGCATACAAGTGTACACATTAATTTTTCCCTCTCTTTTATATGTAAAATGCCCCCACGCGAGATCAGATTTCCAACGAACTGCACATGAATCTCTTGTAGATTGCTATATAGATAATACACTTTTGGGGTTATTATCATTAGAAGGAGCATTCACGCTTGGGTCCTACACCACAACAAGCACATTCAAAAATTCCCGATACCAAATCTAAATACATTCAAAAATCTAAATAGTAAGTGGTAAATACATTAAAAAAAATAACCAATTGTAAACTGTGTATTTTAAACACATTCAAAAATCATTCAGAGGAGTTAAAATCTAAAATTTGAGCAAAAACAAGAAGGAAAGAGATTTTATTTCGTGCTTTCTATAGACTCAGGCACCATTGTGGCATTATTGTGGATCTTATCTTGTTTTTGACTTTTTGCTAAGCCTCAAACACATTGTATCAAATCTTAAATTCTAAAATCATTCATAAATCAAATTCTATATACATTCAGAAATATAATTAGAAATAAAATTCTAAAAGTACTATTAAGAAATTCAGAAATCTAAATACATTCAGAAATTCCAAGTTTTAACTAAATTATGAATTATTTCTCACAAGTCCCACCTCTTTTTTCAGAGCAAATTAAAGTTGACGTCTCTTTTTATTAATTCCTAAAAGTTGTTAATGAACCTAAATTACTAAATCCTAGATTAAGATGTGTGTGGTGTGGCTTTTATATTTTCCTAAACTAAAGAAGAAGAAAATAATGGGCCAACAATTATGGATACATAATAGTGGATGACATGTTAGAAATATTGGCAAGTTTCCTTAATATGATTAAATTTGTAATGGTATTCTAGAAATCTTTATTGGAAAAATACTAAAATATGAAAAATACAATTATTTTACGGAAAAAATAAATGAATCTTATAATATTGAAGTTTATTCACCACTATATGAGCTTAACTGTCATAGATTTGTTTTCCTCTCTTAGTGTTTCTTTGTTGATAATTTGAGATTGTTGTGATATGTATGTTGAAATAGATTAATCTAAGACTGTTGGTAGATAATCTTCATAGAAGCACCATTGCATTAATTTGTGCCCTAGTTGCCTATACTGATGTAAGCTCCATTGGAGCTTGTAGGCCTAGGATCTTCTTCATCAATGGATTCTTTTGCTCCTTGGAAGATGAATGGCAGCGGAATGGAGAAGGAAGAGAGAGAGGACACACCACTTCAAGGAGAAGATGAGTCTAGAAGAAGCTCACCACCATAGGAGGCCATGGATAAGAGCTTGGAGGAAGAAGGAGATGAATGAAGGGAGAGGGAGAGAAGAGCACGAAATTTTGTGCTCTAAAAGAGCTCTGAAATCTGAAGTTAATATTCAAATGATCAAAGTTGAAAAAAAATGCACACACATGACCTCTATTTATAGCCTAAGTGTCACACAAAATTGGAGGGAAATTCAAATTTCACTTGAATTTGAAATTGAATTTGTGGAGCCAAAATTTCACTAATTATGATTAGTGAATTTTAGTTATGGTTCAGCCCACTAATCCAAGATCAATTCTAAGATTCTCCACTAAGTGTGCTTAGGTGTCATGAGGCATGAAAAGCATGAAGGACATGCACAAAGTGTGACTATATGATGTGGCAATGGGGTGTAGTAAGCAAATGCTCACCTCCCCCTCTAAAATTTAATTGGATTGAGCTTCTACCAATTCAATTAAATTTATTTCCAACCACACACATCAAATATCCACTTAGTGCATGTGAAATTACAAAACTACCCCTAATACAAAAACTAGTCTAGGTGCCCTAAAATACAAGGGCTGAAAAATCCTATATTTCTAGGGTACTCTACCTACATTATGGAGCCCAAAATACAAGACCCAAAATTAATGTAACCTTATTCTAATATATACAAAGATAAGTGGGCTCGTACTTAGCCCATGGGCCCGAAATCTACCCTAAGACTCATAAGAACCCTAGGGCCTTCTCTTGCATCTTTGGCCCATTCTACTTGGAGTCTTCTATCCAATGCCCTTGCGGGGTAGGATTGCATCACCCGTGTTGTGCCCTTCGCATATGCATCATGCACGGGTTCAGTCTTGATCCCCTCACTTTGTCAAACCGACGGAGGGTCCGTGTCGCCTTCTTAAATACATACGTCGGGCGCCATGCCGCCCAAACGTTGTATCTAAGAAGGAGACAATTTCCTGGGCTCCCGTATTCATAAAATTGCATCTGTCTCATATGCATTTCTTCATGCATTCATCCATTCCACCCATGATAGATGTCGGAGTTTTGATTCGCACTGGGTTTTGTTTCACTTTAGTAAAACATGGGAACAAATCAAATCGGAAAAAGATTCTATCAAGTCAAGATTAAGGGCCTAGATGTCACCAGCCTTAAGGAGTTGGGGCGGTTGATGGGACCTCTCCAAATGCAAACCTTCCGCAAGGCGTACAAAAAGATTTTAGATTTGACCATAGCGGAGATATTCACAGAGGTCGTTGTATCACTCACCCAATACTATGACCAGCCTTTGAGATGCTTCACGTTTGGAGACTTCCAATTAGTACCGACTGTTGAAGAATTTAAGAAGATTCTAGGATGTCCTCTTGGGGGAAGAAAACTGTATCTTTTCTCTGGGTTTCTTCCCTCCTTGAGCAAGATTGCAGTTGTGGTAAGGGATTCGTCAAGAGAGTTGGATCGTGTAAAGCAAACTCGAAACGACATAGTGGGCCCCGCTTGTGGACGTATTAGCATTGCTAATCTTTGGGGTTGTCCTCTTTCCAAACGTGGACGGTTTGGTGGACCTAGTTGCGATTGATGCTTTCCTTGCATATCACCATAGCAAAGAGAGCCCGGTGGTAGCTATCTTGGCAGATTTATTTGATACATTTGACCGAAGGTGCGAGAAGAGTTGATGCAATCCTACCCCGCAAGGGCATTGGCTAGAAGACTCCAAGTAGATTGGGCTAGAGATCCAAGGAAAGGCCCTAGGGTTCTCATGAGCCTTAGGGTAGATTTCGAGCCCATGGGCTAAGTATGAGCCCGCTTATCTTTGTAAATATTAGAATAGGTTATTCCTTTGTCTAGGCCTTGTATTTTGGCCATTCTAGTAGTATAGGGTTTTAGCCTTGTATTTCGGGGCATTTTGAGTTGTCTTTGTAATAAGGACTTTTTTTTTGTTATTTTCATGTTTTTTGTCATGGGGGTGAGCTTAGCTATTATAGGGGGTGTGTAGCTAAGCTCTAGCTTCTCATCTCAAGGAGGTGAGCTTAGCTATTAGAGAGGTATGTGTAGCTAAGCTCTAGCTTCTTAAGGAATCTTCTTAAGGAAGCTTCTCAAGGAGGTGAGCTTAGTTATGAGAGGGGTATGTGTAGCTAAGCTCTAGCTTCTCAAGGAAGTTTTCTCAAAGAAGCTTCTCAAGGAAGTTTTCTCAAGAAAGCTTCTCAAGGAAGCTACCTAGTCTATAAATAGAAGCATGTGTAACACTTGTTGTAACTTTGATGAATGAGAGTCTTGTGAGACACACTTCAAAGTTCCACTTCTCTCCCTCTTTTATTCCTTCAATTTCGTGCTCCCCCCTCTCTCTTTCTCTCCCTCTTTCTTTTCCTCCATTGAAGCATCCTTCCAAGCTTCTTATCCAAGGCTCATCTTGGTGGTGAAGCTCCTTCTTCCATGGCTTATTCCCTAGTGGATGGCGCCTCCCTTCTCCTCTTCTCCTTTGCCTTCCGCTGCATCTCCATGGTGAAAAATCACCATTGAAGGACCTCATTGAAGCTCAAAGATCCAGCCTCCATAGAAGCTCCACAAGCAAGCTTCCATCAAGAGTAGCGCACGGATCATCTGCTGCTTACCCGCTCTTTGTGTATGGTTGGTTTCGCACCTATTCCAACAAGACATAAGGCACCCATGTCCGCTCCGAAGCCATCACTCGTGTGTCGAAAAGAGAAGAGTAGATTGGGACCAATACTTGGCTGGGATAGGAGGCAGAACAATCAACTGGTTTCCTCGATGGAAGGAAGGAAAAGAGGGAGTTCTCTTCTCATGTGGGGACTACCCAAACATCCTGTTGATAGGGACGATGGGTTGTATTAACTACAATCCCGCACTTGCTATAAGACAGTTAGGGTACCCTATGAGGGGAGCACTGGCGGAAGAGAGCCTCTCTCCTTTCCTTGTGAGAGATTTCGGCACGCAAAGTTTCAAGATTATACAAAGAGTCCACAAGGCATGGGAAAGCCCGTTAAGGAAAGATAAAGAACTTAGGGGCATCCGTAATGGCATCATCGGTGGTTATCATGAATGGCTGAAAGTTCATACACAAGGGTTAGATTGGCTCTCCAAATTGAAAGTTATCAACGAGGAGAACTTCGAAGCTCCGGAAGAGGATGAAGAAGTCTGAGCTCTAGAAATAGAACTAGTAAAAGCAAGACTTGCCAAAGAAAAATTCAAGTTAGTCGCTACAGACGTTCGGAAAGAGTGTGTCGAGTTACGAGAAGGAAATGCAGATACCGCAAGAGCCCTTGAACAAGAAACCAAGAGGGCTCGCAAGGAAGAGCACGGCCGAGACAAATTCCGTGGAGCTTTGTGGGGCAGCAACAATGAGCTCAAGATTCGAAGGGAAGAGAGAGACCAATCACGAGCACATAGCATGGTCTTAAAAGAGGAGTTAGCTGCTTGCTCAAGGTCCAAGAGAAGCTTGTCTCAGCATTTATGCGAGACAGAGACCAATATGTTAGCCATCGTCAGCAAGTACCAAGAAGAATTAAATCTAGCCACGGCCCATGAGCACAAAGTGGCGGACGAGTATGCCCGAGTGTACGCCGGAAAGGAGGCTAGAGGGAGGGTGATCGACTCGTTACATCAAGAGGCAACAATGTGGATGGACCGATTTGCTCTTACTTTGAACGGGAGTCAAGAACTTCCCCAATTGCTAGCCAAGGCCAAAGCAATGGCGGACACCTGCTCCGCCCCCGAAGAGATCCATGGACTTCTCAGCTATTGTTAGCATATGATAGACTTGATGGCCCATATAATTAAAAACCGCTAGGAAGTTTGTATTGTCCCTCAGATCTTGACTAGTTATAGCTTTCTGAATAAAATGAGTTTATCCCATGTTTTTACTCCAAAGATCAGTGCGAATCAAATCACTCCCGCATTTTATCTCTAGCATGCATTCATTTTTCTTTACCTACTCCTCACGTTTGGTTTTTTAGGAAAAACGCCATAACTAAACGCGCCCCAAGGCATCCCTATCGCACCAGATCCAAATCTAGGACGATGGGTGACCAAGAGGAGACACAGGAATAGATGAAAGCCGACATGTCGTCTTTGAAAGAGCAAATGGCTTCCATGATGGATGCCATGTTAGGAATGAGATAACTCATGGAGAATAACGTGGCCACTGCTGTCGCTATTAGTTCGGCTGCCGAAGCAGACCTAACTCTCCCAGCTACCATGCACCATCCTCTCCCAAACGTGGTAGGACGAGAAAAAAGCACATCGGGGCACATCAGCAACCCCAATTTGGGATACAACTGGGTGGCTTACCCTTATGGATTACCACCTAATTACACGCCACCAGTCATGCATGATGACGTCGGTCATGTCCCTTCCCCCATCCTTGAAGGGGAGCCTCCTTGACAGTCGGACGAGGTTCACGAGGATCGTAGGAAGTATGCCCAAGGAGACATCGATTTCTACCCCCCAGTACCCGTCGAGGGGCCGGCGCCCAACACATTGCCTCAGCCCAACCTCCCAGCACAACCAATATTATTGTCCACAGCAGGACCACCCCCAGTAGCGGAAGAAAGAAGGAAACTCGATCTCATCGAAGAGAGATTGAGAGCTATTGAAGGCTTTGGCGACTATCCGTTCACGGACATGGCAGATCTTTGCTTGGTACCAGACGTCGTCATCCCCCCAAAATTCAAGGTACCTGATTTCGACAAGTACAAAGGGACAACTTGTCCTAAGAACCACCTCAAGATGTATTGTCGCAAGATGGGGGCGCATTCTAGGGATGAAAAGTTGTTAATGCACTTTTTCCATGATAGCTTGGCTGGAGCCGCGGTCATTTGGTACACTAATCAGGAAGCTTCCCGCATCCGTACTTGGAAGGATCTGGTTACTGCCTTCCTTAGGCAATATCAGTACAATTCCGATATGGCTCCTGATCGCACTCAGCTGCAGAACATGGTTAAAAAGGAAAGCGAGACCTTTAAAGAGTACACTCAGCGGTGGAGGGACCTGGCAGCACAAGTGGCCCCTCCCATTGTTGAAAGGGAAATGATTTCCATGATGGTAGACACCTTGCCAGTGTTTTACTATGAGAAGTTAGTGGGCTACATGCCCTCCAGCTTCGCAGACTTGGTATTCGTCGGGGAAAGAATCGAAGTAGGTTTGAAGAGAAGGAAGTTCAATTATGTCTCCTCCATAAGTACCAACGCTAGAAGGATCGGAGCAACCGGGGCAAAAAGGAAGGAAGGAGATACCCATGCCGTCACTTCAGCGTCCGCATGGATCAAGCCACTGCAGACCTCTCACGGTACCCATCAGTACGCGCAACATCACCCGAGCTTCTCAGCTTGCGCCGAGGACTCTTCCAATTCAGCACCCGTACAACCTAGAGCGCCTGCGCCCATCCAGAGGGAGGCACCCCAAGCTCCAGCTCCAACCCAACTCGCCCGGCCGGCAACGCCCACTTTGGCACCGGTTCCAACACGATAAGGAACTTTCCCCCGAGGCCAACTCCAGAATTCACCCTGATCCCAATGACGTACAAAGACCTCTTGTTGTCCCTCATCGCCAACCAGATGGCTGTGATATCTCCCAGGAAGATCTACCAACCTCCTTTCCCAAAGTGGTATAACCCTGACACAACTTGTGCATACCATGGGAAAACCCCGGGCCATTCCACCGAAAAATGTTTGGCCCTTAAATACAAGGTCCAACATTTGATAGACACCGGATGACTGACATTTCAAGAGGACCGGCCCAACGTGAAAATGAACCCGCTCGCCAATCATGGAGGGGGAGCAATTAATGTCGTCGAGTCGAGTAGGCCGCGCAGGTCCAAGCCTTTGAAGGACGTGACGACCCCCAGGAGGTTTATCTACGAGACCCTACAAAAGGGAGGCGTAATTCCCCACGGTGGGCACGGGGAAGATTCTTGTTTGATGCATCCCGGCGAGCTACATAACATGGAAACATGTTTAGTAGTAGAGGACCTATTGCAACAGATGATAGATCGAGGCCGGCTGGAAGTCGGCGATGAGGGGAGTGAAGAGCAGCATATATGTATGCAGTCTGCAAATGAGGGAAGTTTTGGAAGGCCTAAGACTTTGGTGGTATTTTTCACCAGAGATGCAGCTCCCCAAACGCCCCGATACCCCTCGGTAGTTAAACCTGTTCCATTTCCATACCAAAATAGCCACGCAGTTCCGTGGAGGTATGCGCCTCTAAGCGAAAGGAAGGAAGAGGCCACCGACATCAGCTCGTTGTCGGCCAAGGTAACCAATATTACGGGGCTGAGCGGCATGACCCATAGCGGTCGCATGTTTGCACCCCCTGACCTGTCGACACAACCCGCAAATGTTAAAGGGAAGGCAAAAATAATAGAAGGACAGGATGACAAAATGATCCCCACTTCGAACGAGAATGTTCCAGTAAAAGGTCTTCCGGAGAAAAAGGATGGTTGTGGCAAGAAATAAGTATCGCTAGAGGAGGCAGGCGAGTTCCTCCGCATTATTTAGCAAAGCAAGTTCAAGGTCATTGAGCAGCTCAACAAAACCCCGCCTAGGGTCTCTCTTTTGGAACTGCTCATAAGCTCTGAGCCTCATCGGGCTTTGCTAGTAAAGGTCTTAAATGAAGCTCATGTAGCCCAAGATGTCTCTGTAGAGGGCTTTGGAGGACTCGTCAATAACATCACCGCCAACAACTATCTCGCCTTCACTGAAGAAGAAATCCTTGCCGAGGGGAGAGGGCATAACAGGGCTTTGCATGTGTCAGTCATATGCATGGACCACGTCGTGGCCTAGGTACTCATCGATAACGGTTCCAGTTTAAGCGTAATGCCCAAAATCATGTTGGAGAAATTGTCGTTTAACGCTTCCCATCTAAGGCCAAGTTCCATGGTGGTCTGTGCCTTCGACGGCAGCCGCCGAGAGGTGAGGGGAGAGATCGACCTCCCTGTACAGATAGGCCCCTATACCTGTCAGGTTACCTTCCAAGTAATGGATATTAACCCTGCTTACAGCTGTCTTTTGGGACGCCCGTGGATCCACTCGGTGGGAATCGTTCCCTCTACACTCCACCAAAAACTGAAGTTCGTAGTAGAGGGGCATTTGGTCATTGTGTCGGGGGAGGAAGACATCTTGGTAAGTTGCCCGTCCTCTATGCCGTATGTGGAAGCCGCGGAGGAGTCATTGGAAATAGCCTTCCAATCTTTTGAGGTAGTAAGCATTGCCTCCGTAGATTCCTTCTCTGGGCAACCTTGCCTGTCCGATATGGCAATGATGGTGGCCCGGGTAATGTTGGGGAATGGCTACAAGCCCGGAATGGGTTTAGGCAAGAACAACGGCGGCAGAACCAGCTTGATAAGCACCAGAGGAAACCGTGGGAAGTTTGGATTAGGCTATAAACCCACGTAAACGGACATAAGGAAAAGTGTCACGGGAAGGAAGAGCGGAAGCCAAGGTTCACAATTGGGACGAAAGGTCGAAGGGGGCCCGCCCTGCCACATCAGTAGGAGCTTTATAAGTGCGGGTCTAGGAGACGAAGGCCAAGTCATTGCGATATGCGAGGATGACTTTCCGAGTGGGTCAGATTTGGTACGACCATGCCCTCTTGGTTTCCGACTAGGAAATTGGCGAGTGGAGGAGCGCCCGGACATTTACGCGACAAGCATAATGTAACCCTTTGTGGCTTTTAAACTCTACGGTTAGGCCTAGGCTTTAGAGTTTCCTTTTGTTAAGGCTTTATGTCTTTTGTTCCTGAATTTATAATATAAATATCTTTCTTCATCTGTTCCTGTGTCTCTACCCATTCTCATTCATTTGCATGTTTATTTCTTTACGCTTAAAACGCCAGATCCGACGACGAGTCCCTCAAAGGTACTAATACCTGGGACCCGACCATCGATTTCAAGCAAGAAACGGATCAGACGGAGAGTGATGAGGACGAGGATGTGGGACTTCCCCCGGAGTTGGAGAAGATAGTTGTCCATGAGGACCAAGAGAGGGGTCCTCATCAAGAAGAGACGGAACTAGTAGACTTAGGAACCAGCAGTGGGAAAAAGGAAGTGAAGATAGGCACGGGTATGACCGCACCCATCCGTGAAGAATTGATGGCCCTGCTAAAAAACTACCAAGACATCTTTGCCTAGTTATACCAAGATATGCCCGGTTTGAGTTCTGACATCGTACAACACAAATTACCTCTGAATCCTGAGTGTTCCCTGGTAAAACAAAAGCTGAGGAGGATGAAGCCCGAGACATCCATGAAAATAAAAGAAAAGGTAAAAAAACAATTTGACGCTGGTTTTTTGGCTGTCTTTCGGTACCCAGAATGGGTTGCCAATATTGTACCAGTCCTTAAGAAGGATGGGAAGGTGCGAATGTGCATAGATTATCGGGACCTGAATCGGGCCAGTCCCAAGGACAATTTTCCTCTGCCACACATCGATATCCTCATGGATAATACGGTCAATTTCGCTTTGTTTTCCTTCATGGATGGGTTCTCTGGTTACAATCAGATAAAAATGGCGCCGGAGGATATGGAAAAGACTACCTTCGTCACCCTATGGGGGACGTTTTGTTATAAGTGTAGAAGCAAAGCTTCATGGAGAATCAAAGATGATTCAAAGGTGTTTTGATGATAACAATGATGATAACAAAAGATGATGACAAAGGTGATGACAAAAAGCTCAAAGATCAATCAAAGAACAACTCAAGTGAATCAAGAACAATTCAAGAGTTCAAGATAAGAATCAAGAAGAATTCAAGACTCAAGAAGAAAGTTTAGAATCAAGAATCAAGATTCAAGGTTCAAGATCTCAAGAATCAAGATCAAGATTCAAGACTCAAGATTCAAGAATCAAGAGAAGGCTTAATCAAGATCAGTATGAAAAGGTTTTTCTCAAAAATTGAATAGCACATGGTTTTTTCTCAAAACATGTTTACCAAAGAGTTTTTACTCTTTGGTAATCGATTACCATATTGTTGTAATCGATTACCAGTAGCAAAATGGATTTGAAAATTTTTTTAAAATTGAATTTATAACGTTCCAATTAATTTCAAAAAGCTGTAATCGATTACAATGTTTTGGTAATCGATTACCAGTGCCTTTGAGCGTTGAAATTCAAATTCAAATGTGAAGAGTCACATCCTTTCACACAAAAGCTTTGTCTAATCGATTACACTAATTTGGTAATCGATTACCAGTGTTTGTTTCTAAATAAATCAAAAGATGCAACTCTTCAAATGGTTTTTGACTTTTTCAAATTGGTTTTAAGTTTTTCAAAAAGGTTATAACTCTTCTAAATGGTCTTCTTGACCAGACATGAAGAGTCTGTAAAAGCAAGGCTTTGTTTTGCATTTTTTAAAAAAATTCATTCTTTCAATCTTGAATACTTTTCCAATCAATCTCTTACAATCCTTTACAAGCCTTCAATCTCTTTGAACTTCTTCTTCTTCTTTGTATCAAAAGCTTTCTGAAGTTTTCTGGTTTTCTAAACCTTGAAAACTTGTGCTATTCATCTTTTCATTCTCTCCTCCCTTTGCCAAACAGAATTCGCCAAGGACTAAC
The DNA here is from genome assembly GCF_004193775.1 of Glycine soja. Classification (NCBI taxonomy): domain Eukaryota; kingdom Viridiplantae; phylum Streptophyta; class Magnoliopsida; order Fabales; family Fabaceae; genus Glycine; species Glycine soja. The sequence goes on along the minus strand of NC_041016.1, from coordinate 39,163,964 downwards.
CGCCTGAATTCTTTTTGTGTCTCTCTTCTCCTTTTTCCAAAAGAACAAAGGACTAACCGCCTGAATTCTTTTGTGTCTCCCTTCTCCCTTGTCAAAGAATTCAAAACGACACAGTCTGAGAATTCTTTTGATTCTTCCCATTCCCTAATACGAAAGTGTTCAAAGGACGAACCGCCTGAGAATTCTTTTGTATCCCCATTCACAAAGTATCAAAGGTTTAACAGCCTGAGATCTTTGTCTCAACACATTGGAGGGTACATCCTTTGTGGTACAAGTAGAGGGTACATCTACTTGGGTTTGACTGAGAACAAGAGAGGGTACATCTCTTGTGGATCAGTTCTAGTGGAGGGTACATCCACTAGGGTTTCAAAGAGAACAAGGGAGGGTACATCCCTTGTGGATCTTTGCTTGTAAAAGGATTTTTACAAGGTTGAAAGAAATCTCAAGGACCGCAGGTTGCTTGGGGACTGGATGTAGGCACGGGTTGTTGTCGAACCAGTATAAAAACTCTTGTGTGTTTGTTTCCTTCTTCCCTACTCTTTTACTTTCCACTGTGCATTTTAATTTCCGCTTTTACTTTTGGTTAAGTTTCTCTTCTACTCCTTATTCTCTTAACAACGTAAGTAAAAGCCTTAGAAGAGTAAATTTTTAATTAGTAAAGGTTTTGGAATAATTAATTCAACCCCCGCCCCCCCTTCTTAATTATTCTGAGGCCACTCGATCCAACAAGTGGTATCAGAGCAGGTTTCTTGTAGAAAGTCTAACCACTTCAAGATAAATGGCCTCCTCAAATCCCTTGTTTCCTGAAGGAAATTCCATTCACAGACCAGCCATTTTCAATGGTGAGGTTACCATTATTGGAAAACTCGCATGCAGATATTCATTGAAGCCATAGATCTAAATATATGGGAAGCAATAGAATTAAGACCACATATACCCACTATAGTAGATGTAAGCACAAGCACTACAACCCAAAAACCTAGAGATCAGTGGACAGAAGAAGATAGGAGAAAAATCCAGTACGATCTCAAAGCCAAAAACATCATCACTGCAACCCTAGGGATAGATGAGTACTTTAGAGTGTCAAATTGTACTAATGCCAAGGATATGTGGGATACTCTCCATTTAACCCATGAAGGAACCATAGATGTAAAAAGGTCTAGAATAAATACCCTTACCCATGAATATGAATTATTTAGGATGAACCCAAATGAAATATCCATAGTTTGCAAAAAAAGGTTTACACATATAGTAAACCATCTTGCATCTTTAGGAAAAACCTTTCCTAATGAGGATTTAATTAATAAAGTCTTACGATGTTTTAGTAGGGAATGGCAGCCCAATGTAACTGCTATTTCTGAAAGTAAAGATCTTTCGTCCATGTCTCTTGCCACTTTATTTGGTAAATTGCAGGAACACAAGATGGAACTTCAACGCCTCAATCAGAATGAAGAAAATGACAAAAAGAAGAGAAGCATAGCCCTTAAAGCCTCATCTTCAATACAAGAAGAAAATGAAGAAGAAGATTCATATGACAAAAAGAAGAGAAGCATAGCCCTTATAGCCCTTAATTCAACCCCCCCTTCTTAATTATTTTGAGGCCACTCGATCCAACAATAAGGTGATGTCCTTTGGACTCAAGAACGCCGGGGCAACTTATCAACGGGCTATGGTGGCTTTGTTCCACGATATGATGCACCGAGAAATCGAGGTCTATGTGGACGACATAATTGCCAAGTCTAAGACCGAGGAGGAACACCTTGTTAACTTGCGGAAATTGTTCGAAAGGCTTAGGAAATATCAATTGAGGTTAAGCCCCGCTAAGTGCACCTTCGGGGTCAAGTCAGGGAAATTGCTAGGTTTCATCGTAAGCCAGAAAGGGATAGAGGTGGACCCCGAAAAGGTGAAAGCCATCCTTGAGATGCCATAAACCCGTACCGAGAGGCAGGTTCGAGGCTTCCTGGGGCGTTTGAACTATATTGCCAAATTCATATCACAGCTCACTGCTATTTGTGAGCCATTGTTCAAAGTCTTGCGCAAAAACCAATCCGTCCATTGGAACGAGAATTGTCAAGAGGCGTTTGGAAGGATCAAACAGTGTCTCATGAACCTTCCCGTGCTTATGCCACCGGTACCCGGAAGGCCTCTCATCTTGCTGTAGAAGCAAAGCTTCATGGTGAGTCAAAGGTGATTCAAAGGTGTTTTGATGATAACAATGATGATAACAAAAGATGATGACAAAGGTGATGACAAAAAGCTCAAAGATCAATCAAAGAACAACTCAAGTGAATCAAGAACAATTCAAGAGTTCAAGATAGAATGAAGAAGAATTCAAGACTCAAGAGGAAAGTTAAGAGTCAAGAATCAAGATTCAAGGTTCAAGATCTCAAGAATCAAGATCAAGATTCAAGACTTAAGATTCAAGAATCAAGAGAAGGCTTAATCAAGATAAGTATGAAAATTTTTTCTCAAAAATTGAGTAGCACATGATTTTTCTCAAAACATGTTTACCAAAGAGTTTTTACTCTCTAGTAATCGATTACCAGATTGTTGTAATCGATTACCAGTAGCAAAATTGTTTTGAAAAAGTTTTCAAATTGAATTTACAACGTTCCAATTAATTTCAAAAGCTGTAATCGATTACAATTTTTTGGTAATCGATTACCAGTGCCTTTGAACGTTGAAATTCAAATTCAAAAGTGAAGAGTCACATCCTTTCACATAAAAGCTTTGTGTAATCGATTACACTGATTTGGTAATCGATTACCAGTGATTGTTTCTGAATGAAATCAAAAGATGTAACTCTTCACATGATTTTTGACTTTTTCAAATTGGTTTTCAGTTTTTCTTAAAGTTATAACTCTTCTAAATGGTTGTCTTGACCAGACATGAAGAGTCTATAAAGGCAAGGCTTTGTTTTGCATTTCAAGTATCTTGAACACTTTTCCAATCTATCTTTCTAATTCATTCTTTAGACAACAAAATTTTGCCAATTGATTTCTGAGTCTCTTTGAACTTCTTCTTCTTCTTTCTTTTGCCAAAAGCTTTCCAAAGTTTTCTGGTTTTCCAAACCTTGAAAACTTGTGCTATTCATCTTTTCATTCTCTTCTCCCTCTGCCAAAAAGAATTTGCCAAGGACTAACCGGCTGAATTCTTTTTGTGTCTCTCTTCTCCCTTTTCCAAAAGAACGAAGGACTAACCGCCTAAATTCTTTTGTGTCTCCCTTCTCCCTTGTCAAAGAATTCAAAATGACACAGTTTGAGAATTCTTTTGATTCTTCCCATTCCCTTATACAAAAGTGTTGAAAGGACTAACCGCCTGAGAATTCTTTTGTATCCCCATTCACAAAGTATCAAAGGTTTAACAGCCTAAGATCTTTGTCTTAACACATTGGAGGGTACATCCTTTGTGGTACAAGTAGAGGGTACATCTACTTGGGTTTGACTGAGAACAAGAAAGGGTACATCTCTTGTGGATCAGTTCTAGTGGAGGGTACATCCACTAGGGTTTCAAAGAGAACAAGGGAGGGTACATCCCTTGTGGATCTTTGCTTGTAAAAGGATTTTTACAAGGTTGAAAGAAATCTCAAGGACCACAGGTCACTTGGGGACTGGATGTAGGCACGGGTTGTTGCCGAACCAGTATAAAAACTCTTGTGTGTTTGTCTCCTTCTTCCCTACTCTTTTACTTTTCGTTGTGCATTTTAATTTCCGCTTTTACTTTCTGTTAAGTTTCTCTTCTACTCCTTATTCTCTTAACAACATAGGGAAAGCCTTAGAAGAGTAATTTTTTAATTAGTAAAGGTTTTGGAATAATTAATTCAACCCCCCTTCTTAATTATTCTGAGGCCACTCGATCCAACACTTGTATATGACGATTTTGGACGAGTCGATGGGATGTATGCTGGGGCAACATGACGATTCCAGGAAGAGAGAGCGCGTTGACTACTACTTGAGTACGAAGATCACGGCCTGTGAAATGAACTACTCCCTGCTTGAAAGAACGTGTTGTGCTTTAGTCTGGGTGTCCCACCGTCTAAGACAATACATGCTGAGCCATACCACCTGGTTGATATCCAAGATGGACCCGGTTAAGTACATCTTTGAGAAGCCGACTCTCATAGGACGGATCGCCCGGTGGCAGGTTTTGCTATCCGAGTTCAATGTAGTCTACGTCACTCAAAAGGCAATAAAAGGAAGCACCTTGGCAGATTATTTGGATCAGCAGCCTCTCAACGACTATCAACCCATGCATCCCGAGTTCCCGGATGAGGACATCATGGCCTTGTTTGAGGAAAAGCTAGACGAGGACCGGGACAAGTGGATCGTGTGGTTTGATGGAGCGTCAAACGTTCTAGGCCATGGCGTTGGGGCAGTATTAGTCTCTCCAGACAATCAATGTATAACTTTCACAGCCAGGCTGGGGTTCGACTGCACCAACAATATGGCTGAGTATGAAGCGTGTGCCCTGGCCGTCCAGGCAGCAATTGACTCCAATGTCAAGCTACTCTTGGTGTACGGGGACTCAGCACTGGTGATTCACCAGCTGAGAGGGGAATGGGAAACTAGAGACCACAAGCTGATACCCTACCAAGCCTATATGTAGGAATTGACTGGTTTCTTTGATGAGATCTCCTTCCATCACGTTCCCAGAGAGGAAAATCAAATGGCAGATGCGCTTGCCACTTTAGCGTCCATGTTCCAGCTAACACCCCACGGGGACCTACCGTACATTGAATTCTGGTGTCGTGGCAGACTCACACATTGTTTTCGGGTGGAAGAGGAACGGGACGGTAAACCTTGGTATTTCGATATCAAGCAATACGTTGAAAGCAAAGAGTACCCACCGGAGGCTTTCGACAACGACAAAAGGACATTGAGGAGATTGGCGGCCGGCTTCTTCGTGAGCGGAAGCATGCTATACAAGAGAAACCATGACATGGTTCTGCTACGTTGTGTGAACGCTAAGGAAGCAGAAAACATGCTGGGGGAGGTCCATGAGGGCTATTTTGGTACTCACGCTAATGGGCACGCCATGACTAGAAAGATCTTAAGGGAAGGTTACTATTGGCTCACCATGGAGAGCGATTGTTGTCTCCATGTGAGGAAATGTCACAAATGCCAGACATTCCCAGAGCTAGATGTTTTGGCCGCGCCGTGGCTGTTTTCCATGTGGGGAATAGATGTGATTAGGGCCATAGAACCCAAAGCTACAAATGGACATCGTTTCATCCTAGTGGCAATCGATTACTTCACTAAGTGGGTCGAAGCCGCGTCGTACGCTAGCGTCACCAGGAGTGCGGTGGTCAGGTTCATTAAGAGGGAAATCATCTGCCGATATGGTTTGCCAAGGAAGATTATCATGGACAACGACACCAATTTGAATAACAAGATGATGGGGGAAATGTGCGAGGAGTTTAAGATCCAACATCACAATTCCATGCCCTACCGACCAAAGATGAACGGAGCCGTGGAGGCAGCCAATAAAAATATCAAGAAGATTATCCAGAAGATGACCGTGTCATACAAAGATTGGCATGAGATGCTCCCATTCGCGTTACACGGTTACCGAACCTCAATGTGCACGTCAACCGGCGCAACACCGTTCTCATTGGTATATGGAATGGAGGTTGTGCTACCGTTTGAGATGGAAGTCCCTTCATTAAGAATCTTGGCGGAATCCAGATTAAAGGAATCGAAATGGGCCCAAGCACGTTTCGATTAGCTTAATCTCATAGAAGGCAAGTGTTTGGCCGCCATGAGTCATGGGCGTTTATATCAGAAACGAGTGAAGAACGCTTTTGACAAGAAGGTACATACGCACCGGTTCAGCGAAGGGGACTTGGTGTTGAAGAAAGTCTCCCAAGCTCTGAAAGACAACAGAGGGAAGTGGGCCCCGAACTACGAAAGGCCTTTCATTGTAAAAAGGGCTTTCTCCGGAGGGGCCCTGGTGCTCACCAACATGGATGGCGAGGAGCTACCTTCACCCGTGAACTCCGATGTTGTCAAGCGGTACTACGCTTAGGATCTGGGGCCATTGAGGAAGTCGTTGCATGTTCTTTTATTTTTTGTGTGTCCTTCTTGGTTTCCCCCAGGGATTCCTGTCCTCTGTAATTTCTCATCGCAGTTTTTAAAAGAAAAGAACATGGGATTGAGGTTCCGGTACTCACTTTGTGTTTCAAACTATGTCCAGAATTTGATAACCTAAGCCTTTTTGCTCAGTCCATGGGATGCCCCAAGCGCTTAATTAAAACTAAACTTGACCAGCTTTCACTAAAAAGATTGTTGCATTTGAAAATGCTCATGCATACGCATACACATGCATATTTTGTTATCTTATGACTGGAGCAGAATTGTCTTAGGCAATGGTCAAATGTCGGGCCGGATCCAAAGGCAGAAACCAATCAAGGTAAACGGTAACGCGACCACAGTTTGTTGCGCAATGTCATTTCCTGCTTTCAGGTACTTAGGGACGGACGCAAGTAGAGGCTAGGATCACGATCGATAGATCGTCGTCCCATGCCCAGCTCTGGACAAGCGGAAAGCGCAGCTGGGAGGCAGCCTAGTATCCTTTAAATTCCCAGTAATTATTACCGGTGTGTCTTTAAAGTAAATGTCGGATGCCTAATCTACCTTAAGGGGGGGTTCGAGTAAGCGAACAGCGACCCATAGAGAGTGCATACCTGTGTCTTCCCAAAAAAAAAAAAAAAAAAAAAAATATATATATATATATATATATATATATATATATATATATATATAGGGTTGGCTCGCCTGGGCGAGCACCCCTGCACCTGGAAACATAAAAACGAAGGAGGGGGAGTTTCTCTCCTCCCTCATTCAAAAAACGCAAACACCCACGGGATTTGCAGATTTTTGCCCCTAGGCCACCATTTTTGCGCTTTTTCTTCCATTCTTAGTGTTTTTGGTCACTCCATACAAGTAAGTGCACTACCCTTTGGTTTCTAGCTTTCCATTGATGCCTTTTATGCTTTGAATGGTACATAATTTGACCAATTCCGTGAGACAATTTGGGGAAAATTTATGCTTTGTTTCTTTTATTTATGGGGTTGTAGGGGATGGCCTTAGGCCTAGGTTGTGGTCTGAAATGATAGGGCAAGCCACATTGCCCCTATTCCCTTGTTATTGGTACCCAAAAGTGTGCCTACCAAGTGCTCGGTGAAATGCCTCAACGGAATTTGGGCATGGTTTTGTGAACTTTGGATTGTGGGGCTGATTTGTGTGTATATGGACAGCTTGTAGAGGTTAGAATAAATGCCCAAATTAAGGACTTAGACCTAGGAATCCAAGCCTTTGGTTTTGAGTGCAAGAAAGCATGAAAATGAAAGCATTGTGATAGGGATTTCCCTTTAGGCCAGCAATCGATTTTTAGGCTGCACCATGATGTTTGCTTTACACCTAGATGTTTGAGAATGTTGTTCATCATGCACATATAGATGTAGAGTAGGTGGCAAAATACCTCACAAGATATATGTATGTTGCATATAGATAGCAAAAAGATACCTCACCAAAAACCTTGTTGAATTGAAATGTAATTTGAGTAGCAAGATACTTGAATACGCATGAAATGTAATTTTTTTGGTAGCAAAGATTCTTTGAATATGCATGTGTACAAGTTTAGCAAAGACATGCGTGTATATGATCTTTGGGTAGCAAAAATACTTCAAGTATGCATGTGTATAAGTTTAGCAAAGAAATGCATGTATGTAATTTGGGTAGCAGAATGCTTTGAATGTGCATGAGTATAGTTTTTAGGTAACGGAGCATCTTGCGTGCATGTATGATTATAAAAGTATGTATGTGAGTTTTCCCTAAATTTAAATTGATGTTGGTGTTGGAAGCAGTTGTATGCCATTTTTACTTGGTTGGCCCTTAAAATGACACTTCCTTGTAAATTGACTTTCCAAACGTTTGTCTTCGCAGGAAATGGCTCCGAAAAAGCTTTCCACGAAGAGGTCTAGAAGAGACGCCGCAACGGAAGGGTCCAGTGCCACCCCTGAGTTTGATAGTCACCGTTTCCGGAGCGCCGAGCACCTACAGCGCTTCGAGGCCATCAAAGGATGGTCGTCCCACAGAGAGAGGCACGTCCAGCTCATGGAGGATGAGTATAAGGACTTTCAAGAGGAGATAGCTCGTAGACATTGGACGTCGCTGGTGACTCCCATGGCTAAGTTTGACCCTGAGATAGTCCTGGAGTTCTATGCTAATGTTTGGCCCACAGAGGAGGGAGTGCGAGACATGCGTTTATGGGTGAGGGGTCAGTGGATTCCCTTTAACGCAGATGCTCTCAGTCAGTTCCTGGGTGACCCGCTAGTTTTGGAGGAAGGCCAGCAGTGTGAGTTTGGCTAGAGGAGGAACAGGGTCGATGGGTTCGACGAGGAGGCCATTGCCCAGCTGTTATGCACACCGGGGCAGGATTTCGCCCGAACCGCTGCAGGGAGGCAGGTGAGGATCAGGCGCACCAGCATGACCACTTTGACCCAGACGTGGATGACAATGCTGCTCAGCAATGTCTTGCCTAGCGATCATAACTCTGATCTCCCTCTGCCTAAGTGCCAGCTGGTGTATGCCATCCTTACACGGATGAGCGTCCACATGGCCCAGGTGATTGCTGACGCCATCTATTTGTTTGCAGGTATGCCACCCACCAGACACCCTTTGGACCCGGATAAGTCTAACAGGGCCCTGGGGTTTCCGGCATTGATCACGGGCCTCTGCCAGTCATTTGGGGCTCCCGTCACCCCCAGTAAGGTGATCCGACCGCCGATCACCCGGGCCTTCATCAAGAAGTACTGCACACCTAGGCAGGCGCAAGGTGATGCACATCAGGCCGCAGACGCACCGCCACCACCTCATCAGGCCGATCCCGCTGGATCACTAGGCATGGAGCGTTATCTACAGCACTTGGTTTGCCAGCAGGCGGCCAACCACTGGGGGCAGGTGTAGATACATGAGTGTCTCTACCGATTCAACCTCAATTAGTAGGAGCAGGGTTTCGCTCCTTTTGCATGCCCTACTCCAGAGCAGTTTGGGGCTGAGGTCGCATGGCCCGGAGACTGGCCTGAGGCCCAGGCAGGGGAGGAGCCCGCAGGATCCCCCGATGAGGCAGAGTAGGCCCGTATGGATGAAGAAATGACTAACTTGCTCGGTTTCTTGGGAGGAAGCGGAGCCATGTGACCGAGGTCACCACACTTTTGTTATTGACATTACTGTTTTCTGTTATTATCTATATTGCTATTGACATTACTGTTTTCTGTTATTGTCTATATGGTTACTAACGTTGCTGTTATTATTTTTATTGTTTCTGTTAGAATTTGGCGTTATGGCTCTCAGTTATTTCGTCACCGTTTTTTTTGCGACTTATCATTTCGTGCGGTTTTTTTTGTTTACCTTGTGGTTAGACGTAAGTAGGTAGTGTGTGCCCTCGTCCGCACGACCTTTTCAGAGAGAAAAAGAAAAAAGGAGAGAGAGGAAATGAACAAATGATAATAACTTAAACAAGGAAAGAAGAAGAAAAAAAAGGGGAAAGAAGAAAAAGAAAAAGAAAGAAAAAAGGAAAAATGAATAATAAGTTGTCTAGCTAAAAAAAAAACTACATGCTTTTGAAAGGAGATAATTTCCAGCTTTTCTTTGCAAATTTTCAATGATCATAATCATTTTCTAAAAAAATGTGTATACACTTGAAGGGTGAATGCTGTGAAAATTTTCCCGAACACCCAAAATGGACACGGATGAATGCATAAATTGATAAAAGAACATGTTTTGGAAGCATTGGGTTGACTTAAATAGAGAAAATGAACCATGAGCCCTAGCATCACACGATCATAAAAATTTGACACTTGAGTGTCCACATGGGTGCATGCATGACTAGTTTTGCATAAAATTTCCAAATCATCGTTGTTGCATGTGTATCATGGATATAATGTGGGACATCCCCTTTTCCCCAAAGCCTTGAGCCAAAATCCCAACTTACCATATACCTTGCCCTCAGAAGAAAACAAAGAAAAGAAGGTTCCCGATCAAAGAATCGGAAGAAAGCGAAAAGAGAAAATTCCCAATCAAAGAGCGGGAGAAAGCAAAAACACAAAAGAAAGAAAATTCCCGATCAAGGATCGGAAGAAAACAGAAGAAATATGTAGAAAGGTCTTTGGACTAGACAATATCTGAACAATACAAAATTGCCACCAAGTAAACAAGAAAAGAAAGGAAATCACGACCTAAAGTGGTCCTCTCCCTTTGATTGCCAACCAAAATCCTGTGTGTCGGTGGCTTGTTCACCTCACTAAACAAAGCAGAAAAGGAAAAGGCCAAGAACACTTAAACCAAAATTCCCAAGGAAAAGTCCTATTGATCCATGGTCCCGCATGTAATCTTTGATTTGATAGGAAATGATTTGCAAAATCAATTCATGACATATCTATGGTTCGGAATTAGGATGAAACAGTTACCCGTGTGAGATTGATACACTTTGAGTGATTTTCTTCTATTTTTGTTGAACCCAGTGTTTCCTTTAAATGGTCATTTAGAAGCGAAATGCTAACGTCCAAAATCTCATTTATGGTTATGAGAATATTTCATCAGCATACTCTCCTTCCCCGGTAGACACATTGTTTTTCATCCGAAAAGCATATGTTGCTCTGATCAGTTGGAAGTTTTGTCTCTTTACTAAAGCATGTTCGCATTTTTAGTGAAGAAAACACCCAGACTATTTTAGTCTCACAGTTATCCAGAACTATGTAGGTCTGAGTTCCTCATTGAGGATATGTAGGAGCAAGAGCCTCGCTTTTGTTGGCCGCCCCACAATCTCTGTCATACTGACCCTGAGGTCATGTGACATGTGGAGACAAATTATGGTCATTCCACACACCTTTTTGCCATCCAGAGACGATCGAGTCCGATGGCACGCAGAGACAAATTATGGTAATTTTGCGCCTTTTGTCATCCAGAGGCGGCGAGCCCGATGACATGCGGCGACAAATTATGGTCATTCCGCACCTTTTCGCCATCCGAAGACAATCGTGTCCGATGCCACGCAGAGACAAATTATGGTCATTTTGTGCCTTTTGTCATCCAAAGTCGGTGAGCCCGATGACATGCGGAGGCAAATTATGGTCATTCCGCAAACCTTTTTGCCATCCAGAGACGGCGAGCCCGATGACATGTGAAGACAAATTATGGTCATTCCGCACCTCTTCTCCATTTGGAGATGATCATGTCCGATGGCACGCAGAGACAAACTATGGTCATTCTGCACATTTTGTCATCCAGAGGAGGCGAGCCCAATGACATGCAGAGACAAATTATGGTCATTCCGTACCTTTTTGCCATCCGGAGACGATCATGTTCGATGGCACGCAGAAACAAGTTATGGTCATTCTACGCCTTTTAACATCCAGAGGCGGCGAGCCCGATGACATGCAAAGACAAATTATGGTCATTTCGCACACCTTTTGGTCATCCAGAGGCGGCAAGCCCGATGACATGCGGAGACAAATTATGGTCATTTCATACCTTTTCACCATCCGGAGACGATCGTGTCCAATGGCACACAGAGACAAATTATGGTCATTTTGCGTCTTTTGTCATCCAGAGGCGGTGAGACCGATGACATGCGGAGACAAATTATGGTCATTCCGCACCTTTTCGCCATCCGGAGACGATCGTGTCTGATGGCACGCAGAGACAAATTATGGTCATTCTGCGCCTTTTGTCATCCAAAGGCGGCGAGCCCGATGATTGCGGAGACAAATTATGGTCATTCCGCACACCATTTTGCCATCCAGAGGCGGCGACCCCAATGACATGCGGAGACAAATTATGGTCATTCCGAACCTCTTCGCCATTTGGAGACGATCGTGTCCGATGGCACGCAAAGACAAACTATGGTTATTCTGCACCTTTTGTCATCCAGAGGCGGCGAGCCCAATGACATGCGGAGACAAACTATGGTCATTCTGCACCTTTTCGCCATCCGGAGACGATCGTGTCCGATGGCACGCAGAGACAAATTATGGTCATTCTGATCCTTTTTTCATCTAGAGGCGGTGAGCCCGATGACATGCGGAGACAAATTATGGTCATTCCGCACCTCTTCGCCATTTGGAGACGATCGTGTCCGATGGCACGCAGAGACAAACTATGGTCATTCTGCACATTTTGTCATCCAAAGACGGCGAGCCCGATGATTGCGGAGACAAATTATGGTCATTCCGCACACCATTTTGCCATCCAGAGGCGGCGACCCCAATGACATGCGGAGACAAATTATGGTCATTCCGAACCTCTTCGCCATTTGGAGACGATCGTGTCCGATGGCACGCAGAGACAAACTATGGTTATTCTGCACCTTTTGTCATCCAGTGGCGGCGAGCCCAATGACATGCGGAGACAAATTATGGTCATTCCGCACCTTTTCGCCATCCAGAGATGATCGTGTCCGATGGCACACTGAGACAAATTATGGTTATTCTGCTCCTTTTTTCATCCAAAGGCAGCGAGCCCGATGACATGCGGAGAAAAATTATGGTCATTCCGCACACCTTTTTGCCATCCAGAGGCGGTGAGCCCGATGACATGCAGAGACAAATTATGGTCATTTCGCATCTTTTCGCCATCCGGAGACGATCGTGTCCGATGGCACACAGAGACAAATTATGGTCATTTTGCGCCTTTTTTCATCCAGAGGCGGCGAGCCCGATGACATGCGGAGACAAATTATGGTCATTCCGCACCTTTTCGCCATCCGGAGACGATCGTGTCTGATGGCACGCAGAGACAAATTATGGTCATTCTGCGCCTTTTGTCATCTTGAGGCGGCGAGCCCGATGACATGCGAAGAAAAATTATGGTCATTCCGCACCTTTTCGCCATCCGGAGACGATCGAGTCGGATGGCACACAGAGACAAATTATGGTCATTCTGCACCTTTTGTCATCCAGAGGCGGCAAGCCTGATGACATGCGGAGATACCTTATGGTCATCCACACCTTTTGTCGACCGAGAGGAACAAATTCGGCAGTATCAGGATGACGTTGGTCGTTCGGTGCTGATCATTTTCAAAATTTTTGCAAGTTCCGCTGGCGGGGAGATTGACCGGCCAAGTGATGTTCCACTCGAACGAAATTAGTGTCTTATCTTTACTTCCCTTTTATCTCCAATAAAAGACAAGTATAGAGGGGCAACTCTCATACCCTAATTTCATCCGGGGACGATCTGCTTGGTGGGATGCGACCTTCTCTTGACCACTTCAAGGTACTTGACACCCATCGTTAGGCAATTCGTGAAGTTCCACGACATGTCGGGAGTCGAAAGGAAGCGTTAATGTGCAATTCGTAAAGTTCTCTGACATTCCAGAAGTCAAAAAGGGGATGATTGCATAAATCGTAAAGTTTCATAACATTACGGAAAGAAAACAAGTATCATTACGTAATTCGTAAAGTTCCGTAACATTACGGAAAAAGAATCAGCAAAAAAAGGGCAGAGAGGGTGTATTTAGTAAACAGAGGTGTGCAAATAGCATTCAGGCCCACTTGGGCCTTCCAGGATGGGCATAAAAAATTCGTTCAACCCTCCTGGTATCTGAGAATCACTTAAAATTAGTGAGAAAAATTGTTTCCGTGAGGAAAATCCAAGCCGAGGCGCTTCCGTAACGCTTCCGAGACGTTTCCGTGGGCGATTTCGCAAAGGTTTTCCACCGTTCTTCATCGTTCTTTGCTCGTTCTTCGTCGTTCTTCGGTCTTCAACTGGTAAGTTCCCAAAATTGAACCTTTCAATTCATTCTATGTACCCTTAGTGGTCCCCACTTGTTTTGCATGCTTTTATTTTTATTTCATTTACTTTCCGTACCCCCCTTTGACGTGCTTTAGTCATTTATTTAAGTCATTTTCTCACCTAATCAAAAATAAAATAAATTTCCACCGATCATTTGAGTTGTAACATCTTTTAATTTCTGTTAGAATAAAATCCGACTGGTCTTTCATGCCGTAACCACGTTTAAAACCAAAAAGAGGCAAAATAATATAATAATAATCAAAAAAGTATTTTTTAATAAAATAATCAAAAAAATCAATCGGACGTTTTTCTTTGGGATTTCTTTCTTAATCAAATTGACTAATAACCAAAGTGAAACTAAGGCTAAAATCAATTCATAAATCAAGCTTTTGTCTTCACCTAAAAAAAACCATTTTTTAGGGTCCAATGCCTTGAAATGGTCTTTTTCGCTTTTATTGGTTAAACGCGGATTTTTAAAAGCCTAAAATCAACACATAGCTTTGTCACCTCTTTCAAAAAACCAAGAGATCATTAATGGTCCAATGCCTTAATATTTTCTCTCCTTTCAAAAGAATCGAAAGATCGTTTAATGGTCCAACGCCTTAAATGACCTTTCATTCAAATCAAAATATATCTTGCAATAAAGGATAAAAACAACTTAACCAACGTTTAGTTCTCAAAGAACTACCTAGGTCTGATTTTCTTATCATAATTGAGGAATACGTAGGAGCAAGGGAAACACCCTTGTCGATCACAAAAAGATAAAAAATATATAAGGCATAAAAAGACATAAAAAGTGTAAAAAAGAGAAAATAAAACAAATTGAAGTCATGGTTGCACACTAGATTAAAGGTTGTCGTCCCTTGTGACGGACGCGTGGGGTGCTAATACATTCCCCGTGCGTAAATACAACTCCCGAACCTTTCACTTAAAGTTCGTAGACCACGTTTTTCCGGTTTTTCCGACGTTTTCCTCGAATAAACGTTGGTGGCGACTCCGCGCATTTTCCTTTCTTGGAAGACGCACCCATGAGTCTCGTGGTGCCCTCCCGCCGAAGGGTAGGTTGCGGCACCTTTTATTGGAAAGGTTGTAGTTAAGTTAATGTTCTATGGTCAATTCAAAAGAATAGAGCATAGTCAACATAGATCTAGTCAAAACTAAAGAAATAAACTCCAAATAAGTTAAAATATATTCAACTACAAATTATCCAAAAACTCTTTAATTTAAGCACTATATCATGTTAATAAGGATAGTATATGATGCAATCCTACCCCGCAAGGGCATTGGATAGAAGACTCCAAGTAGAATGGGCCAAAGATGCAAGAGAAGGCCCTAGGGTTCTTATGAGCCTTAGGGTAGATTTCGGGCCCATGGGCTAAGTACGAGCCCACTTATCTTTGTACATATTAGAATAAGGTTTCATTAATTTTGGGTCTTGTATTTTGGGCTCCATAATGTAGGTAGGGTACCCTAGAAATAAAGGATTTTTCAGCCCTTGTATTTTAGGGCACCTAGACTAGTTTTTGTATTAGGGGTAGTTTTGTAATTTCACATGCACTAAGTGGATATTTGATGTGTGTGGTTGGAAATAAATTTAATTGAATTGGTAGAAGCCCAATCCAATTAAATTTTAGAGGGGGAGGTGAGCATTTGCTTACTACACCCCATTGCCACATCATATAGTCACACTTTGTGCATGTCCTTCATGCTTTTCATGCCTCATGACACCTAAGCACACTTAGTGGAGAATCTTAGAATTGATCTTGGATTAGTGGGCTGAACCATAACTAAAATTCACTAATCATAATTAGTGAAATTTTGGCTCCAAAGTTTGGCTCCACAAATTCAATTTCAAATTCAAGTGAAATTTGAATTTCCCTCCAATTTTGTGTGACACTTAGGCTATAAATAGAGGTCATGTGTGTGCATTTTTTTTCAACTTTGATCATTTGAATATTAACTTCAGATTTCAGAGCTCTTTTAGAGCACAAAATTTCGTGCTCTTCTCTCCCTCTCCCTTCATTCATCTCCTTCTTCCTCCAAGCTCTTATCCATGGCCTCCTATGGTGGTGAGCTTCTTCTAGACTCATCTTCTCCTTGAAGTGGCGTCTCCTCTCTCTCTCTTCCTTCTCCATTCCGCTGCCATTCATCTTCCAAGGAGCAAAGGAATCCATTGATGAAGAAGATCCTAGGCCTACAAGCTCCAATGGAGCTTACATCATGTGGTATCAAGAGCATCTTCATCTAGGTGATGTTCTTTTGCTTCCTCTATCTTTTTGTTCGGTGAATTCTCTTTAATTCCTTATTCTTCATCTTATTCTCCATGTATATCCTCCATTGTCTTGTGGTTTGGTGCTGTTTAGTGTAGATTAAAAAAATAAACCGATTAAATCTTAGATCTACACTTGTTCTTGCATTTCTATGGTTCAAATTTTGTAGATCTACTCTTGAATCTTGTTTTTGTGTTGATTTTAGGTTCTATCAATTTTCATCATAATATTCTTATGCTGAACCTTTAGATCTAAATTTTGTTCCAAAATATTGATTAGAAAAAAAAACACAAAAATCTAAGTGTAAATCACTTAATCCATGTTGTCTTAGAGTCATGTTTAGTCATAGTAATTGTCACATTATGCTCTAAGTTTGTGTTGAATTTTTATTTTGTTTATTGAATTCTAGATACATTTGTTCATGTATTCTTGTCATTCTTAGCCTATCTTTTGAATTTTGAGTCTAATTCATGCATGTTATTTAGTTCATAACATGTTCTAAATCAATTCCTAGAAGTAGTCTTGTTGTTGAACTCTTTTTTGTCTTCTAAGATTCCTACATGATGCCTATGATGAAGTTGAGTTGTGGTGCTGAGTTGTGGCTGGATTTGTGAATCAAATAAGTCTTAAGCTCTCTTGAATTGTTTTATTCAAGATAATTGAGCATAAGCAAACACAAATTGTAACTATCCAAGCCTTAAGCAACATAAACACTACTCTTGATTTCTAGGTTGAAATCGTTGGTGCTGGCAGCTTGAACATACAAAATTGTATAAATTACTGGGAATTGGTCACCACGAGTTCTGAGCTGAAATTTTTACTGCATTTTCTAGACATCTGGAAAAAATTTATAAAAAAAGAACCAAGCGATTTGGATTAAAGGAAAAAATAAAAAAAAAATCGCACAAGTTGGCAGAAAAATCAGTGTCCAGAAAAAAAAAAGTGAAAGGAAAGTGTGCTTGTTGTTTTGGCTCAAAATTTGCTCTATAATTGGTGCCTATTTTATAAAAATCCTAGTTCTGAAATTTCAATTGAAAATTATTGTGAAAACAAGTGCCAAAACTAGAGGTTTCTTGAGTCTTTTTTTTTAAAGTGTTTCTACTCTACTCTAGAGCCATTCTAGGTTTCTCTTTGAGTTCTAGCTTGCTTTTTTGTGCTTTTCATTGCTTTAATTGTTGAATAATCCTTGAAAATTTGTCTTGTTAAAACTCTATTGGTTTAGCTTTCATTTCATTTTTTTTTTGGTCTTTGGTTATTGCTTGTCTCTTTGTTTCCTTGTTTGTGAGTTGCCATATAGGGAATTGGAAAGGAGGATTGGTGCCATATCTTGAAGAATTTGAGTTAAGAAGAAAGGGGGCCAACCACCTTAAGAGCTATTGGACTAAGAAGCACTCCAAATTGAGTGAAACACTAAAGAGAGAATAGCCACCACAATTGAGGACTTTTTTTTTCTTTGTAATTTTGTATTGGCAATTTGTTTTGCTTGCAAATTTTGTAACAAAAAGGCCTTTCATTGGAAGTAAGTTGGGAGCCTCCAATAGGTCACCCTACTTCCATTTGTGTGTAATAATTTTAGGCAATTTTCCCTTAGGATAGTAAATGTTTTGTTGGGAACCTTAAATGAGGTCATCCAAACACTCTTAGGATCCTCCTTGTTTGCATTTCTTGCACTTTAATTTCTTGCTTACTTTCATAGCTTATTTCCTTTACCCTCCATTGTCAAACCGCCTAGATAGCTTGCCTTTTACCAATTAGTTTTTACCTTATCTTTCACACCTCTTTTAGTGTTTATTTTGGCTAGTTTCAACCATAGTTTCTTTTACCTTTTTTTCAAACCACCAACAAGAAAGAACCATAACTTAGGAACCAACATGAGTCTTCATTCTTCATCTAGTGTTAATGGTGAGGGTTCTACTCCTAAGGACCCCTTGTATAAGATATTAGATGAGTTGAGATCCCTTAAGTTGTGGAAAGAAAAACAAGAGAGAAAAGAAAAAGGTAAAAAAAGAGTGGAAGAAATAAGTAAAGATGAAAGAGAGAAAATAAGAGAGGAAGAAAGAAGAAAAATAATGAAAGAAATGAAAAGAGAAAAACATGCCTCCTATAGTACTCATAACTCTTGCAAGAGCCTAAGTGAAGAACTTCGTGACTATTATGAAGGAAGGCATAGGTCACATCTTAGACCTCATTCCCATAGGAGAGAAAATGAAAGAAAGCCTCAAGAGGTTAACATTAAACTCCCATACTTCCATGGGAAGGACAATGAAGAGGCTTACTTAGATTGGGAAATAAGGGTAGAGCAAAAACTTAAAAGAAAGCCTACTTTAAAATCTTATGGCTATCATTCTTATCCAAAGAAAGACCAAGGTCAAGGCATCTTAGGGGCAGCACCTTCTAAGCCCAATGATGATAAGGGGAAGACAATAGAAAAGCAACCCCCTAAGGCTAGTATGTAAGAAAAGACTAGCTCCATAAAGTGCTTTAAATGTCTTGGAAGAGGACACATTACTTCTCAATGCTCCACCAAGAAAACCATGATTATGAGGAGCCAAGACATTTATAGTAGCCAAGATGAGGCTACTACTTCACCTTCCTCTAGTGAAAGTGAAGAAGCAAAAGGGGAAGAATCTAGTGAAGAAATCTACCCCCAAGAAGAAGGAAAACCTTTAATGGTTAAGGAGGAGTGTAAGGAGGTAAGTGTCTCCTCCAAGAGGTTAGCTAAGAAGGAAAGACATTTTGAAATAAAGACAAATATTAATGAAATTTCCCCTCTTAAACAACCTCCACATTTTCTCCTTTGTAAAAAGACACTTGTTCGCATTGCCACACCTCTTAGGCTTGAGTTTATTCCTCAAGTAAAGGAGTTGTTGGATGAGGGTTTGGTTCGCAAGAGCTTAAATCCTTGTGCTTTGTTGGTGCCCAAAATAGGTATTATTAGGCACCAAATCCCTAAAATAGGTGGTATGATGAATGCTTTGGGTGGTGCAACACTCATTTGTAAAATCACTCGTGCACCCAACATCTTCATGATTTGTGTACATAGGGACTCATTAGGTAGGTTTGTTCTTATTTTTAGTTTCAATACAAACTTAGGTACTCATATGGGACACCTTAGGTTTGTCATACTTTTTTAGGA
Source organism: Glycine soja (assembly GCF_004193775.1). Lineage (NCBI taxonomy): Eukaryota > Viridiplantae > Streptophyta > Magnoliopsida > Fabales > Fabaceae > Glycine > Glycine soja. The sequence continues at coordinate 39,144,768 of NC_041016.1, read as the reverse complement.
ATAATCAACATGAAAATACAAAAAAAGGTGTTGAGGAAAAAGGCCCAGAGTTTCAAGAACCTCGGGATTTGAGGTCAAATCCTTTTCATGGGGGAGGGAATGATGCAATCCTACCCCGCAAGGGCATTGGATAGAAGACTCCAAGTAGAATGGGCAAAAGATGCAAGAGAAGGCCCTAGGGTTCTTATGAGCCTTAGGGTAGATTTCGGGCCCATGGGCTAAGCATGAGCCCGCTTATCTTTGTAAATATTAGAATAGGTTTTTCCTTCGTTTGGGCCTTGTATTTTGGCCATTATAGTAGTATAGGGTTTTAGCCTTGTATTTCGGGGCATTTTGAGTAGTCTTTGTAGTAAGGACTTTTTTATTGTATTTTCATGTTTTTTGTCATGGGGGTGAGCTTAGCTATTATAGGGGGTGTGTAGCTAAGCTCTAGCTTCTCATCTCAAGGAGGTGAGCTTAGCTATTAGAGAGGTATGTGTAGCTAAGCTCTAGCTTCTTTAGGAATCTTCTTAAGGAAGCTTCTCAAGGAGGTGAGCTTAGTTATGAGAGGGGTGTGTGTAGCCAAGCTCTAGCTTCTCAAGGAAGTTTTCTCAAAGAAGCTTCTCAAGGAAGTTTTCTCAAGAAAGCTTCTCAAGGAAGCTACCTAGTCTATAAATAGAAGCATGTGTAACACTTGTTGTAACTTTGATCAATGAGAGTCTTGTGAAACACAACTCAAAGTTCAACTTCTCTCTCTTTTTCTTCCTTCAATTTCGTGCTCCCCCCTCTCTCTTTCTCTCTCTCATTCTTTTCCTCCATTGAAGCATCCTCTCCAAGCTTCTTATCCAAGGCTCATCTTGGTGGTGAAGCTCCTTCTTCCATGGCTTATTCCTTAATGGATGGCGCCTCCTCTCACCTCTTCTCCTCTGTCTTCCGCTGCATCCCCATGGTGGAAAATCACCATTAAAGGACCCCATTGAAGCTCAAAGATCCAGCCTCCATAGAAGCCCCACAAGCAAGCTTCCATCAACGGGGATGTACACAGTACGACAATATCCACAAACAAATATAAGCAAAGGGGTACATGGCACTTAGGACTACATGCATGGCAGTGTAAATAGTGGCATGCAGCATGTTTGCTCCGTGCCCCTATTTTAGGGACCTATATGGGAGGGAGCTAAAAAGGGCTTTTAGTGATAATTCCCAAGGTGGTCATATCTCTCTTGATGGTCTCTAGAGGTATCATCCCCTTCGAAGAACATATTGCGGCAGTAGGGACTACTAGCAACAATATGTTATCAAAGAGGAAAACTCTAGATGAGGGTTCACTGTAATCAAGCAAGTCGGAGACCTAGCATGACCACAGATTCACCTTCACTCCTTATGTTCCCATGGACCCGGGTATAGGGCCCCTTTTCAACTCACCGTGTGTGCAAATAGTGTTGGTGTTTGTGTGCATCAAATGAATAAATATTTACCTCATGCATACATTTTGAAATACACTGAAAGCACCAAAAGAGTTTATATATACAAGAACATAAGAAAAAAAGCAAAGAGAAAGAACAAAAGGGAAGTCATAGTAAGGAAAGCACACTGATTGATTGGCCTAACTCTCTAACAATAGTCCCCAGTGGAGTCGCCAACTGTCGTAACCTACCCTTCGGCTGGAGGGCGCCGCGAGACTCACGGGTGCGTCTTCCAAGAAAGGAAAATGCGCGGAGTCGCTACCAACGTTTATTCGAGGAAAACGTCGGAAAAACCGGAAAGACATGGTCTACGAAATTTAAGTGAAAGGTTCGGGAGTTGTATTTACGCAAGGGGAAGGTATTAGCACCCCATGCGTCCATCACAAGGGACGGCAGCCTTTAATCAAGTGTACAAACATGACTTCAATTTGTTTTATTTTCTCTTTTTTACGCTTTTTATGTCTTTTTATGCCTTATATATTTTTTATCTTTTTGTGGTCGACAAGGGTGTTTCCCTTGCTCCTACGTATTTCTCAATTGTGATAAGGAAATCAGACCTACATAGTTCTTTGAGAACTAAACGTTGGTTAAGTTGTTTTTATCCTTTTTTGCAAGATATATTTTGATTTGAATGAAAGGTCATTTAAGGCGTTGGACCATTAAATGATCTTTCAATTCTTTTGAAAGGAGAGAAAATATTAAGGCATTGGACCATTAATGATCTCTTGGTTTTTTGAAAGAGGTGACAAAGCTATGTGTTGATTTTAGGCTTTTAAAAATCCACGTTTAACCAATAAAAGCGAAAAAGACCATTTCAAGGCGTTGGACCCTAAAAAATGGTTTTTTTTAGGTGATGACAAAAGCTTGATTTATGAATTGATTTTAGCCTTCGTTTCACTTTGGTTATTAGTCAATTTGATTAAGAAAGAAAATTCCAAAGAAAAACGTCCGATTGATTTTTTTTATTATTTTATTAAAAAATATTTTTTTTATTATTATATTATTATTTTGCCTCTTTTTGGTTTTAAACGTGGTTACGGCATGAAAGATTGGTCGGATTTTATTCTAACAAAAATTAAAAGATGTTACACCTCAAATGATCGGTGGAAATTTATTTTATTTTTTATTAGGCGAGAAAATGACTTAAATAAATGACTAAAGCATGCCAAAAGGGGGTATGGAAAGTAAATGAAATAAAAATAAAAGCATGCAAAACCAGTGGGGACCACTAAGGGTACATAGAATGAATTGAAAGGTTCGATTTCGGGAACTTACCGGTTGAAGACCAAAGAACGACGAAGAACGAACGAAGAACGATGAAGAACGGTGGAAAACCTTCGCGAAATCGCCCAGGGAAACGTCTCGCAAGCGTTACGGAAGCGCCTCGGCTTGAATTTTCTTCACGGAAACAATTTTTCTCACTAATTTTAAGTGATTCTCAGATACCAGGAGGGTTGAACGAATATGTTCTGCCTTCCTTCCCCTTTTTATAGGGGAAAAGAGGGAGGTGGTTGCCGCCCAGTTCGCCCAGGCGAGCTGGGTTGCTTCCACCAGAAGGCACCGCCTTCTGTTGGAACATCCTGGAAGGCCCAAGTGGGCCTGATTGCTATTTGCACACCCCTATTTACTAAATACACCCCTTTGCCCTTTTTTTGCTGATTCTTTTTCCGTAACGTTATGGAACTTTACGAATTACGTAACGATACTTGTTTTCTTCCTGTAATGTTACGAAACTTTACGGTTTATACAATCATCCCCTTTTTGACTTCTGGAATGTTACGGAACTTTACGGATTGTGCATTAACACTTTCTTTCGACTCCCGACATGTCGCGGAACTTCAAGGATTGCCTAACGATGGGTGTCAAGTACCTTGAAGTGGTCAAGCGAAGGTCGCATCCCACCAAACAGATGGTCCCCGGACGAAATTAGGGTATGACAAAGTGATCGAGGCCGTACCCGAATCAAATAAACATTAAAATGTAGTAACTAGGAAGTGATCCTAGGTCGTTTCCCAACGAGCAGTGACAAGCCAAATGTTCATAATATACTTGCAGTAACAGTAACAGTAACGATGGGGGGGTTGTTTGCTTTTGTAAATTAAACAGCGAATATATGTGAATTAGAAAATATCAGAATTAAAACACGTTGCTTCCCCTTGATTCACAAGCAAGTCTCTTATCCTAGGTTACGAGAGTTTATCCTTTATCAGTTTAACCACTTAATCCAACCCTAAATTAAATTACTAAGCGAAATTCAACATAAGGCATTCATTATGTGATTAAGCATCACATACACCAATTACTCATAAACGATCATTAAGCATGAACGTAAATTAAGCGCAGAGACAATTAATCAAGCACTAAGCATGCATGAATTAAAAGCAACAAATTCAAAGTAATTAGTGAAGAGGAAAAACTAAACAGAATTTAACAGTAATAATAGAACCTCAAAGAGAACTGTGCTTGATCCTCAAGGGAAAACAACGCTGCGGACTTAGCCTTCCATTAATCAAATAGAGAATGAAATTTTATTGATAAAACTAAAAGTCTGAACTGGAATTGTAAAAAAAACGAAAATAAAAGAGAAAGAGAAGAGAGACTAAAACTAAAAACGAAAAATAAAAGAGAGAGAGGAGAGAGAGAGAGTCTCCCGCGAGGGAGAGAGGGTGCGAGGGAGCCCCGTAAACTAGAACCTTGGTGCTGTTATATAGTTTTTTTCAGCCCCAAAGCTTACAAATATGTTTTAAATCCAAGCCCATAAGTAAAATGAAATCAAATCTAGATAAGATAAGATAAGATAAGATCTAGATGAAATAATATCTAGATGAGATCAAATCTAAATAATATCTAGATAAGATAAGATCTAATTTTATAGAATAAATTAGTCTGCCCTCTTCAAGTCCAAGCCCAATTCTAGATTCAAGCCCAATGCTTCATTAATTCCTGAAATTAGATTAAAAACATCAAATTAGCTGAATGGGCCCAAATAATAAAACTGCCTAATTAATTGACAATTAAGACCAATCAATAATTAAAATGGTGCAAAAAGGGTTTAGAAAATAGAAGAAAATGATGGCACATCACAAAGGATAGGACTCTAATTTTTAAATTGTTAATATGTTTAATATTCCATTGATCTAAAAATGAACATTGACATCTTCACATAGAGAGAACACATAAGTTATGAAGGACGATTAAGTTGTCATAGGGATTGAAAATCAAACTAGCTAGGGCATATTCTGCATAAGAGAATGGATTTGTTTATTAAGGACGATTACACACACGAGGGGGTGAAAGCTCCTTTATTTGAAATTAGGTTGAACAAAGATAACACAATTGCTTTGCTTTGGGTAGCTACCTTTGTTATTAGTGTTGCTTGTATCAATAGAGGTAAAAAGTAAAAATTGTCAAAAAAGAAAGCCCCCATTCACAAATTACCTTGAAGAGATTCATGAAGAACAACAAAATACTTAGCCTTGTTGAGACATGATGTTGCATGCAGCTCATCTTCCATGAAGTTGTTGTGTTGCCAGAGAGTGAGGCACCGCCATAGCGATCATTCGCAACTCGTGAGACGGTGAGAGAGAGCCCAAACTAGAGAGTGTGAAATTGTGAAAGAAAAAAAGGCTTATTGGCTTAATGTGCAGCCAGTGGTAAATGGCATTGTTCTTGTTTTTAAAACCAAAACAGTGTTGTTTTGATTTTTTTTAAAAATATAGTTTTAAGTGCAAACCAGTAAAACCAATTAACCCACCGATTTTTGACTTGTTCAATAGTTTTTAACCGGTTCAAGGACGTCCTGGTTTCTAGGAAGCTTTGAACCAGAGATGTGACCGGTTCCCAGTCAAACCGGCTGGTCCGATCCGAGTTTCAGAACCATGCTCTCAAACATTTGATCCATGAAGGGAAGAGGAAAGTGGTATTTCCTTGTTGCCTTGGTTAGAAGGCGGTAATCAATGCACATTCTCCACCAATCACGGTCCTTGTGGGAATCAACTCATTCTTGTCATTCTTTATCACTCTTATTCCATATTTTTGGGGGGACTACATGCACGGGGGTTACCCATGTGCTGTTGGAAATGGCATATATCATTTCAACTTCAAGAAGTTTTAGTACTTCTTTTCGGACTCCCTTTTTCATCACCAGATTGAGTTTCCTTTGTTGTTGTGCTACTAGTTTGAAGTCCTCTTCAAGGTTGATGTTTTGCATGCAGATGGATGGGCTTATTCCTTTATGGTTGGAGATTTTCCTTCCTAAGGCTTGCTTGTGCTTCTTTAGTACCTCCACTAGTCTCTTTTCTTCCTCGTTGCATAATGTGCTACTAATGATGGTTGGTTTCTCATCCTCGCCCTCTAGAAAGACATATTGAAGGTGAGGAGGCAAGGGCGTGAGTAGTGTGAAGACATGGTGAATTAGGGAGGAAGAAAGCAAGAAGCATGAAGGGAAAGCAAGGAGAGAGGAAAGGTAAAGGTAATTTGGATGACTTGAAGAGGTAGTAAAGTCAGTTATTTAAAGAGGGGTGAAAAAAATGTTTGTAACAACTAGAATGTGAAAAGTAGTTCAGTTAGTGCTTCATTTAAGCAATCTGCATTATTATCACCCAAAATATTTTGTTAGCCAATATGATAAATCTAATTAACAAGTCATTGGTAAAATACGAGGATGAAGATAACCAAAATATATTCAAAGTTATTTTGAATGATTTGAATTTATTATCAGCTAAGTAGTTAGGATTTGGCAGATGTGAAGTCAATGGAAGTCTCACTCAGCATGGATACGAAAAACAAGGAACATATAGTGAAGCGGTTAGGAGTAGAAATCGGGGCAACAAGGATGCAACTGAAGATAAGATTAACCGAAATATGTGTATGTTAGCCAAATTGATAGTTGCACAGCCAAATAATGGCCTAACATGGGCCAACAGGATCTTAGACAGTTATATCATATATTTTGTGTATAAATATGTGTTTAAAAATGTTAGAAAGACACATCAAATCAATCAATCAATATAATTATCTTTTCTGGCTATTTCTACATTTAGTTTTCTACTCTCAGTCTTAGCATTTTCAAATTCATTTATCTTCAAGCCTTTTATCTATATTTTCTATTACATTTCATCTTCAATCAAGTGATTTTCAAAGTAGCTTGAAAACCCATAATAGTTGGAAGGCAAATTTTCCCTTTTGACTCACAAATCTCTTGATTACCAGATTCAAATTTTGGAATCACGTTGGAGCAAAAGTTAGCCGAATTGCATTTGATTAGCCTTGTTTATTGATGTGACAACAATCGGTAAACTATTAATATTTTAATAATTTTGGTCCATAATGTTTTTTAAATTTTAATCTTCATAGCTAAAACCTATTTATGTTCATCATCTTGGAAAATTCTTGTTATACATTTTTCACTAAACACATCTTAGAGATTTGCTATACATATGCACATAAAAAACAACCCTCGTGAGGCCCAAAAGCATTTGATTCATATATATATATATATATATATATATATATATATATATATCACACCTTTTGTTATTCTCACCCCACAATATTAAGTTCATATCCATGCTTTTTTGGTATTCTTTTTACGAAAATATCTTTGACAGAAACAAGTTCTTTTGATCATGAAAACATATTTCCATAATTTTAAAACTAGAATGACCTATGCCATTGACCCGGTCCAATCCGGTTTGATCTGACGAGTTCTATGATTGAAATGGTAAGCCGGTACAATTGACCTAGTGAACCAATTTGGTTGAAACAGTTTACTCAGTATTGATTATTTTTAAAAATGAAATATTTAATGGAAGTACAAAAAACAGTATAGTTAAGAATTGAACTAAGAACTTGAAAATTATTTAATGGATCAACTTATTACCAAATTGTCATGATTAATTATTAACTTGTGGTACAATTAATACAAATATTTATATTACTTACACCGATTTGTGTGGTTCAACTACTAACCCACTGCTTTCGACCAGTAACCCATCAACCCAATGCCTAGATTGGATCGACTACTGGTCCAATTTATAAAACATTGCTTATTCCTATTGTGTTAGGAGGTGCAAATTCATTAGACACAATGGAAACAAGTTGTTGTATATAATCTCACCATAACTGATGCAATCCTACCCCGCAAGGGCATTGGATAGAAAACTCCAAGTAGATTGGGCCAGAGATGCAAGAGAAGGCCCTAGGGTTCTTATGAGACTTAGGATAGATTTCGGGTCCATGGGCTAAGTACAAGCCCACTTATCTTTGGGCCTTGTATTTAGGGCTCCATATTGTAGGCAGGGTACCCTAGAAATATAGGATTTTTCAGCCCTTTTATTTTAGGGCACCTAGACTAGTTTTTGTATTAGGGGTAGTTTTGTAATTTCACATGCACTAAGTGAATATTTGATGTGTGTTGGGAAATAAATTTAATTGAATTGGTAGAAGCCCAATCCAATTAAATTTTAGAGGGGGAGATGAGCATTTGCTTACTACACCCCATTGCCACATCATATAGTCACACTTTGTGCATGTCCTTCATGCTTTACATGCCTCATGACACCTAAGCACACTTAGTGGAGAATCTTGGAATTGATCTTGGATTAGTGGGCTGATCCATAACTAAAATTCACTAATCATAATTAGTGAAATTTTGGCTCCAAAGTTTGGCTCCACAAATTCAATTTCAAATTCAAGTGAAATTTGAATTGAAATTCAAATTTCCCTCCAATTTTGTGTGACACTTAGGCTATAAATAGAGGTCATGTGTGTGCATTTTTTCGAACTTTGATCATTTGAATATTAACTTCAGATTTCAGAGCTCTTTTAGAGCACAAAATTTCGTGGTCTTCTCTCCCTCTCCCTTCATTGATCTCTTTCTTCCTCCAAGCTCTTATCCATGGCCTCCTATGGTGGTGAGCTTCTTCTAGACTCATCTTCTCCTTGAAGTGGCGTCTCCTCTCTCTCTTCCTTCTCCATTCCGCTGCCATTCATCTTCCAAAAAGCAAAGGAATCCATTGATGAAGAAGATCCTAGGCCTACAAGCTCCAATGGAGCTTGCATCATGTATTTTGTTGTAGAAGGGATGAAAATGTATTTTGTTTATTATCACACTATTATGGGTTGTATCCATATATTTCTCTGTGACACTACAAGTTTCATTTTATTTATGTATAGAAATTGAATTACTCTACATTTGCATTTATTTTAATTTCATGCAACTATTTAGCATTTTCCAACTATCACATTTTGTTTTGTAAAAAAATAGTATAGAAAGTTGTTTTTATTATTTATAAGTAACGGTTAAAAAAAGTGATGTGTATTTCTAAAATAAATTAAATTAAAGCGTTTTGAAGCAATATTTTTTGTTTAAACTTTTAGGTGTTACATGTATATTGTTTTAGTATGCTTGTTTTTAATAAGCTTATCCTTGCATTGTTACATTGTGGTGCATGCCTATGATGATCTTGTATCTGACGTATGTGGGGCTAATCAATAGGAGGTTGTCCCATGTCTTTGGGGACTTCATGTATATGCATATTTGGATGTGAAGACATATTATCCATTTTTGTTTCCTCTTTAAAGTTATGTATAGTGTTGACCAGCTAAGAGTTTATGTAATTTATCCTTATAATATGGTTTATGTTTATACACATATTTTCGGGAGATTTGATATATTATGTTGTTGTATATATATCATGAAATGATTTTATTTTGGTTTTGTGTGTTTTAGCCTTTGGCCTTCAAATCACAAAAGTTTATAAATACTTTCATAAATAAATTAATTGAAGAGTTTTAAATAAATTAAAATAAAGTATTCCACTTAAGTTAGTTCCAAGTTCCATGTAACAGTGGTGGGTAATTGTAGTTTTGCTCTCATTCACTAGAAACTTCACACTCATTCATTATTTTCTTGCATCCAGTCACCCCTATTCATGCATGCATCTCATGCCCCTTGCCTTTCCATTGCATGTTAGTCTTTTTATTTCTATGTATCAAATGTAATACAAACTTGATTTTGTTGCTTATGTATGCACATTGATAATAAGTTTCTACTATGTAGTTGATACAAAAACATATTTTAGACTTATCTTGATATGATCCAGCAAGGGTCCAATGACTTCAAATATCTTTTGCAATGAATGAAATGCCCAATGACCAAATTAAGCAAGACCGAAAAGAACTAAGAAGTCTTTCCAAAGCTTAGTCATGCAAGTGTCTAAACCAAGAATTATCTCATTTGTACAACTTGAAGATAAATTCCACAAACTTAAAGACAATAATTTGAAGAGCACAATGAGCCCAAGAGTTTATGTTCAAGATGCAACTATGGGTTGGAGTTTATTTGGATGGATTACATAGCTTTTGGTCTAAAGAACTAATTACAGCCCATTTTCAAATTTTCCTTTAATTTTCGCATTTTATTTTCATGTAATAAAATGATATGGCTGTTGACATCTTATAGGTCAATTTTTATGTTTTTAGGCTTCCCAAGTTATTATAGTGGTTAGTGGGGTTTTATTGCGAGTGGGAATTTAATTCTAAGTGGGAATTAATTCCTAGTGGGATGTTTAGAAGGAAGCCTAGCCTATAAATAGTAGGAAATTTATAGCTTTGAGGCAGATTGGAGTCTGAATGAAAGTTTGAGTTTTCTCTCTTTTGTGAGAGCTTCTCTTTGTTCTTGGATAAAGAACTGAATCAGATCTTATCAAGCCAACATGTGGTGATCAAATCTATGACTTATCACTCACTTTCTCACCTATTTCTTGAGTGTGGCATCAATATCTTTCTCTAAAAGAAAACTAAGTCTAAAAACTTCAAGGTGATTCGTCCCGTTTTTGTATTCATATCATATCATATATTATTTAATGTTATATTAGACTTATTTTTCTAATTTTTTATCTTTATTTGTTTCGTATTGATTCATGTTCTGTTAGACTTATTTCGTGTTGGTATTGATATAGGTTACACTTATATTAATTTTTTTTATCTTTATTTATTTTGTATTGATAATTAAAATTTGTTTCGAATTCATTATTGACACTAGAGTTATTGATGCAAGCTCCATTGGAGCTTGTAGGCCTAGGATCTTCTTCACCAATGGATTCCTTTGCTCCTTGGAAGATGAATGGCAGCGGAATGGAGAAGGAAGAGAGAGAGAAGACGCCACTTCAAGGAGAAGATGAGTCTAGAAGAAGCTCACCACCATAGGAGACCATGGATAAGAGCTTGGAGGAAGAAGGAGATGAATGAAGGGAGAGGGAGAGAAGAGCACGAAATTTTGTGCTCTAAAAGAGCTCTGAAATCTGAAGTTAATATTCAAATGATCAAAGTTCAAAAAAATGCACACACATGACCTCTATTTATAGCCTAAGTGTCACACAAAATTGGAGGGAAATTTGAATTTCAATTCAAATTTCACTTGAATTTGAAATTGAATTTGTGGAGCCAAAATTTCACTAATTATGATTAGTGAATTTTAGTTATGGATCAGCCCACTAATCCAAGATCAATTCCAAGATTCTCCACTAAGTGTGCTTAGGTGTCATGAGGCATGTAAAGCATGAAGGACATGCACAAAGTGTGACTATATGATGTGGTAATGGGGTGCAGTAAGCAAATGCTCATCTCCCCCTCTAAAATTTAATTGGATTGGGCTTCTACCAATTCAATTAAATTTATTTCCCAACACACATCAAATATTCACTTAGTGCATGTGAAATTACAAAACTACCCCTAATACAAAAACTAGTCTAGGTGCCCTAAAATAAAAGGGCTAAAAAATCCTATATTTCTAGGGTACCCTGCCTACAATATGGAGCCCTAAATACAAGGCCCAAAAATAATGAAACCTTAATCTAATATTTACAAAGATAAGTGGGCTCATACTTAGCCCATGGACCCAAAATCTATCCTAAGGCTCATAAGAACCCTAGGGCCTTCTCTTGCATCTCTGGCCCAATCTGCTTGGAGTTTTCTATCCAATGCCCTTGTGGGGGTAGGATTACATCAATACATGTCTGTGGAGAAAATATCTCTCATAATACATCAAAACAATAAAGAAACTAGGACCAGCTTATCACACTAGAAGTTTAGAACTAACTAAGATGTGTCCTCGAAAGAATAATCACTTTCTTCCTTAGACGTCAGTTCCTACTGCTTCAGTAGTTCCCGATACTCCTCCATCTCCTTGGATGACATGTCCAAATGGTCACCTCGGTCCTCTGTAACCTTCACAAGGTGTACTCGATGCACGTTGTATTCAATTTATCAGTTGGCACTACAAGGACTCGAGTATGACAGGTGTAATGTGTAGTTCGCGTTATAGTCTAGGGCCATACTCGCTCTCTTTGCGAGCTATACTATGCCACAGATGCCTTGGGGTACTCGGCATTGTTATTACCTGAAAGTTGTTGGTTGTAGGGGTGAGTTCTCTGCTCCTCAAATGCTACAAACATCATGCAATAGTAAAACAAAAATAAAACATATATTCTATGTAACCACTGCATGTGACTATCTAAACAAACAACATCTCGCATCTTAAGCGCATAAATATCACACTTAATTCACAATAGGGCCTAATCACTGCCACCAATTCTCCCAGGCCTTGAAGGTCTTACAAAATCATGTGGATGATAGTCGAGAGTGATCACTACATCCAGATACATTGCACAAAAACCATAGTCTCAAAGCCCGTTAGGTGTAGCAAAAAGTGGTCTGAGTTAACTCCACCAAATGAGTGCACTATATGTCGGGTAGTCACCAGTCGCTAATTCCCCTATGTTATTTGAACCTCTCTGCCCAGTACACCCCAATGTATCTCTGTCCATCATCCACTTCCTCAATGCAACTTCATCTTCTCACAAGAAAATGGTTCCTTACTCTTTGTTAAGTCCACTTGAATCTTGTCATTTATATGTGACTTGGAAACACGAATTAAGAGAGAGTTTTTGATTGCCCAAAAAGTTTTATCCTCTCAAAAGATTAAGAGAGTTTTTCTAAATTGAAATGTCTTATCCTCTCAAAGATTCCTTGGTCAAACACTTGCATATTCAAATAAGGAATTGTGATTGATCTTCATTGTACAATCTGTCTCTTTCAAGAGAGGTTTCTTCTTCTTTTCTTTTTACTTTTGAAAAGGGGTTAAGAGACCGAGGGTCTCTTGTTATAAAGGATTCCTGAACACAAGGAAAGGGTTGTCCCTGTGTGATTCAGACTTTGTAAAAGGATTTTACAAAGAGAGTGGAAAATCTCAAGTGGGTTGCTTGAGGACTGGACATAGGCACAGGAAGTGACCGAACCAGTATAAATCAAGTTTGCATTTCTCTCTTCCCTTAAACTTCTTTTATTTATTGCTATTTATCTTTTTCCTTTAAAGAAGTTTATTCTGAATTTTCTTTTGAGTAATTCATGTTAAGGGTGCATTGTTAATCTAAAAAGAGAGAGCGAAATTTTAAATTGGGGAATAGTTCTTGTTATCTTAATTCAACCCCCCCTTCTTAAGATAACTGAGGCCATTTGTCTAACAAGTGGTATCAGAGCAGGATTCTTGTATAAAGTTTAAAAACTTCAAGAATAGAAATGGCCTCATCCAACTTTCCATTTCTTGAGGGAAATTCTATTAATAGGCCTCTTATGTTCAATGGCGAGGGTTATTACTATTGGAAAACCCGAATGCAGATCCTTATTGAGGCCATAGATTTAAATATATGGGATGCCATTGAAGTTTGTCCTTTTATTCCTACAAAGGTAGTGGGAAATGCAACTATAGAAAAACCAAGAGAAGAATGGAATGATGATGAAAGAAGAAAGGTTCAATACAATTTAAAGGCAAAAAATATAATCACTTCTACATTAGGCATGGATGAATTTTTTAGAGTCTCAAATTGTAAAAATGCAAAAGAAATGTGGGATACTTTGCAAGTAACCTATGAAGGCACAACCGATATCAAGAGATCTAGAATAAACACTCTTATACATGAATATGAAATGTTCAGAATGTTTCAATATGAGACCATAGAAGATATGAAGAAGAGATTTACTTGTATAGTTAATCATCTTGCATCTTTGGGAAAAATATTTCCTAATGAAGATCTTATTAACAAAGTGTTGAGATGTTTAAGCAGGCAATGGCAACCAAAAGTAACAGCAATTGCAGAATCAAGAAATCTCACTAATATGTCTCTTGCCACTCTCTTTGGAAAACTTCAAGAACATGAAATGGAACTTATGAGACTTCATCAACATGAAGAGAATGATATAAAGAGAAAAGGAATAACACTCAGAACCTCATCATCTTTTATTCAAGAAGAAAGTGACAAAGAGGACTTGATTGAAACAGAAGAAGATGATGATGATTTCAGACTCTTTGTGAAAAGGTTCAATAAATTTCTGAGAAACAAAAGAAATAAAAGGAAATCAAACATGAATACAAAGAAGAAAGAAGAAGACTCCTCCTTAGCCCTATCATGCTATGAAAGTAATCAACCTGGGCACATGAGATCCGATTATCTTGTCTTTGAAAGAAGAATTGAAAAATCCGACAAGAGGAATCTCAAAGAAAAGAAAGAAAAGAAAACATAGATCACTTGGGAAGAAAATAAAAAAAAAAAATTCTTCAAGTGATTCAGAAAAATAAAATCATAAATCTGGGTATCATGATGAAAGACTATGAAAACAGAGAAGAGCAAAAGCGATACATTGATAGCAATTTCTCCAAACAAATGGCATGCATCAAAGTTTATTCAAAAAACAAAGGCCACTTGATCAACAAGCCCAACAAGTAATATCAAATGATACCAACAGGTCACTTGTCTTTGATTGATTACTTTGATGATTTTTTGTTAAGTTTTGAATGAGTTTTGATGCTTGTTTACTCCTTAAATATTTGATTTTCATCAATATTTTTTGATAGTTATGTTGATTGTCTTTGATTATGTTTTGATGATTGCTTTTGTTTGATTGTGTTTAATTGTAAGTATTTGATTATATTTGATTGGTGTGTGTTAATTGTTTGATTAATACTTGTTTGAATGAATTAAATACATATTAGTGATCATGATTGATAGTGTTAGATGTATTTAGCATAAACATAGGTTACTTTAGAGGAACTAGCCTAGTTTATGCTATGGTAATCGATTACCATCTAGTGTAATCGATTACACAAGAACAGGCAGCCTGTAATCGATTACAACATCCTGTAATCGATTACCAGAAGGTTTATTACTCCTGTAATCGATTACCAAGCCTTGTAATTGATTACAACTCGTCCTCGTCTATAAATACTCACGAAATCAGAGTTGCTGCGCAGCCAAGGCTTTCCCTCACACGTCCTCCATACCTAAATCTTCCAACCTTCGTATCTCACTCAAATCTTCACTAAATCACGTCCCGTAAAGCCCAATCTTCCTCTTTTTCACTCCTCTTTCACATCCACCGATTAAAATCCACTAAAACTTCATCAAATGGCAGAGCCATCGAAGAAGAGAAAGGGATCATCCTCCACTGTCGCTGATGCTGCCCATCGCCGCCACGGACCATCCGAAGCACCCACAGCACCTATTCATCCATCTTTATCATCTCCAAGATCATCCACATTGTTTTCTTCCGATGATCAGCGTCTACGGTACCTCTCTCAATTTTCTTCTAGGATCATATTAGACCCTAAGTACCTAGACGTAGAGTTCTTTAATGATGAAACGTTTGATTGTTATCAAGTGTTTCATAATTCTGGCCTTGTTGATTTCATGTCATTAAAACTGCCACATTATCCTGAACTTGTAAAGGTCTTCTACTGCAATTTGAAAATTCAGGATGGCATTATTTCCTCTGAGGTGCATGGTATTCCTATGATCACTGATCAGTCCTTATTCTTTTCTTTAACTCATTTACCCAGTCAAGGTGCACCTTTTGAGGGCACCATTGTTGATGACGGGAAATTTATTATTCTAGTCATGATGCTCGCCGTATGGACTGCAATGACCAGGCTGAAATGATCAGTAGATTGCTGGCCGGATCATTAACTTTTGATAATCGCATCATGCACTATATCATTGTTAGAATTTTGCTTCCCCGGTCTTCAAATTTAGCACAAGCATCTGAGAAGGATTTGATTCTGATGTGGGCTTTTCTCACCGATCGTCAGATCGACTGGGCCCATTTGGTTCGGTACCGAATGCATAAGGCATTACGGGCCAATGCACCTCTACCTTATCCACAGTTGATAACTTTGTTTCTGCGTCATTTTCAAATTCCGCTTGATGATGAGCCATTTGTTCAAGTCAAGCGTTCCTTTGCAATTAGTGCTGGTGCTGTGACTTCCTTTGGTTACCATAAGGATCGGAATGGTCAATGGCTAAAGAAAGACGCACTCCCTCCTCAAGATGAGCGTACTCCTTCACCTCCTCCTCAGCGTGAAGATTTAGCACTCCTGAATGAAGTCCTTACCGAATTACGAGGTCTTCGTTCTTATGTTGGTGAATGTTTTGACTCATTGGATACACGCTTTGCCGGCATGGATATTCGCCTCACACAAGTTGAAGAAGATGTCTCCTTCATTCGTACTTGCTTTGATCCACCACCACCGCCTCCATCATCCTCTTAGCTTAATTGTTATTATTATGACTAAGTCTTATTAGTAATTAAGTATTATTAGTACTTTGTTTTATCGCCGTGTATTTGGCTTTTTGTTACTCTAGTTATCATACTCTTGCACTATTATTATATTTCTGGACTTTGCTTTGGTTGGTTATGACAATGTATGGATTTATTTTGGTTTAATGTTTGGCTCTGTTTGGATTTTGATTATGTTGTTTAGTTCTTTTTTATGTTGCCAAAGGGGGAGAGAACTTGGGTTAGAAATCAATTAAACTCATTAAAGTTAGGCATAACTTGGGTTAGAAATCAATTAAACTCATTAAAGTTAGGCATAGGCATACATGCCAAAAGATAGGGGGAGTAAGGGCTGTGTGAATGTGCTATCATCTTGTATATGGTTTGTCTTGATTTCAGGGATTGTCATTATCAAAAAGGGGGAGATTGTAGAAGATCTTTGGTGTTTTGATGATGATCAAAAAGCTTAGAAATCAAGTGATAAAATTTATAAATCAAGTGATCATCAATTCCAAAACATAGGGGGAGTAAACGCAAATTTTATATATATACATTGTTTGCTTGAATCTTGATTTCAGGACTTATATTGTCATCATCAAAAAGGGGGAGATTGTAGAAGCAAATGACTTTGACGTTTTGATGATGATCATGATGATTTGATGCAAATGATTCAAGAATACAAGCCACAACATCAAGATGATCACTAGTATTTTAGGAAGGGAATTCCTAATTGATTTAGCAAAAGGTTTGGCCAAGTAATTTGAGTTAAAAAGTGTTTTTCAAGAGATTTACTCTCTGGTAATCGATTACCAGAGGATGTACTCGATTACCAGTGGCCAAAAATGGTTTACAACAGCTACTAAATATTTGAATTCAAATTTTAGACTGTGTAATTGATTACACCATATTGGTAATCGATTACCAGCAGTTAATAAACGTTTTAATTCAAATATTAAAACCTGTAATCGATTACACAAATATTGTAATCGATTACCAGAGTAGATTTCCTGAAAATAACTTTCAAGAGTCACATCTATTCAAATGGGTTATGAATGGCCATCAAAGGTCTATTTATATGTGACTTGGAAACACGAATTAAGAGAGAGTTTTTGATTGCCCAAAAAGTTTTATCCTCTCAAAAGATTAAGAGAGTTTTTCTAAATTGAAATGTCTTATCCTCTTAAAGATTCCTTGGTCAAACACTTGCATATTCAAATAAGGAATTGTGATTGATCTTCATTGTACAATCTGTCTCTTTCAAGAGAGATTTCTTCTTCTTTTCTTTTTACTTTTGAAAAGGGGTTAAGAGACCGAGGGTCTCTTGTTATAAAGGATTCATGAACACAAGGGAAGGGTTGTCCCTGTGTGATTCAGACTTTGTAAAAGGATTTTACAAAGAGAGTGGAAAATCTCAAGTGGGTTGCTTGAGGACTGGACGTAGGCACAGGAAGTGACCGAACCAGTATAAATCAAGTTTTCATTTCTCTCTTCCCTTAAACTTCTTTTATTTATTTCTATTTATCTTTTGCCTTTAAAGAAGTTTATTCTGAATTGTCTTTTGAGTAATTCATGTTAAGGGTGCATTGTTAATCTAAAAAGAGAGAGCGAAATTTTAAATTGGGGAATAGTTCTTGTTATCTTAATTCAACCCCCCCTTCTTAAGATAACTGAGGTCATTTGTCTAACAAGATATCCATCACAGGCAAGCTTGCTAAGCACTCAAACTTGAGACTTCGCATGGATCCACTTGCCATCCAACGAACATATGCACTTCGCGTGAGCACCGCGCTAAGCGCACAGGCGTGCTCTGACTGGCCAACAAGGAGGCACATTTCCTTATAAAAGGAAACATATTCAAAAGTAACAAGGGAGCTTAACAACGAAGAAACATAAGGAGAAGCATTCCAGTCCATCTTTGGTTCAAGAAAAATCCATTTCTGAAGCTCTAGCCGATCCATTTCACTCCATTCTTCTTCCATTAAATCCCCTATACTTGTATCTAGCTATCTGTAAGCCCTTCATGACAATGAGAGACTAAAACTCCATCGTGTTGGGTGCTCTGTATTCCTAAACTCTCCATGATGTAATGATTCTAAACTATCTTTTAATATAATGTTGTTATTATTATTCATCCTTGTGCTTATTCATATATTTATGGTTTGATCATCATTTATTTCCAAGCATTTGTTGTAACGACCCGCCTTGTCGCTACGATATCACCACTCTAATAACTGGAAAATTAATTCTTTTTCTTTCTTTTATGAAAACTCCATTATTTTGCTTATGAAAATCATGGTAAATTTGAATTTCACACACACACGCACACACACACACACACACACACACACACATATATATATATATATGTTTCCCAAACACGCACCAATGTTTAACTGAATACATGAATATTAATATAGTAGTTTAGTACACATCATACACATAATGAAGATTAAATCAATTCGTAGATATAATTAAATATGTGATTTACATCCTTAATCCAACAAAAGAAATCACTAACCACTATGGAGGAGTTGATTAACAAAACACAACTCTCTCCCCAAAATAATCCCAATGTCATCACGTCGGCTTGGCGGCTCCTCAACAGAATCTCATCCCTGCATCCTACTGTTGTCATTCTGCTCCCACGAACAAGGTTCGCAATCATCACAGGTATCAACCACACGATACAAAATTGCAAGGGTGAGTTCATTATAAAAAGAACCAATGTTAAATCCAAATAATCACAATTAGCAAGAAAACATAAGCAAACATCATGAGCTTACACAACATTCATTATTCAACACCCACATTCAACAATTATTCATCATCCATCCATGGATCCAATCAAGACTGCTCAGAATGATGCATGCACCTGACCTCAACTCTCAGATGCAATGTGGTACGTACCGTATCCAATACCAAGGAAATAGCCCTAAGTGTGTCTACACGACACCTCACTTAGGAAACCATGCAGTATTTGTCGAGGCCACCCAGTCGTGCATCGTAACTCCCTTCCCCCCCTAGGTGATCAACCTGGGGCCACAAGGAGTTCCCTACCAGGTGACACACCCCCTAGTACAAAGTACATACTGCCACAGTTTATACTATTTTCCGTGTCATATGAGGTATGAAACATGGGCATCATCAAGTACGATGACCATGGATGAATTAAAGCTCCTAAGCATCCCCTCAGTAATGCTCAGATTCTTTAACCACCCCCCCATGAACATACACTACATACGACGTATGAACGTGGCCAAAAGCAAGTGCCAAAGACCATGGACCAATTAAAGCGCCTAAGCATCCCCTCATAAATGCTTAGATTCTTTAACCACGCTTGTCCCCTATGAATGGGCCATCCGACAAGGTCAGTGCACTCTGCCCCCCACGAACATACACAACATGCACTTGTCAATGCATTTCCAACATCATCAACATTCCATTTCAATGACATCACCAATAACCACAACAACCTCATTCCATATTGACATAACCATCAATAATAACATCAATTCATGCTGACATGATCACCATTAACAATGTCATCTCAAATCAATATCATCGTAAATATCAACATCACCACATATCAATTAAAGTCACCAATAGCAACATCAACAATAAGTACCATTTCGCATACAAATATATTTTTCGTGGCTGAGGTTCACACTCCCAGGTCTTTAAACAACACAAGTTTAATAAAAAATAATGTTATTCATCAACAATAGATATATTGCATCCCATTTGTTAAAAACATAGTTTTCTTGAAAGAAAATCAGCATGCAACAGGGACAAGCAGATATTCTCATAGCTAGGTTCCCTGACCCTAACTATGGTGTCAAAACGGTAAATTTTATAATAACTCCCCTCACCTATTGTGAGCTCCCCGTTGGTTCCTCTTTCCGTCACTTAGAGGTCTCTCTCTCGTTCGTGCTTGTCAGTCCAACGCAAGTCTCTATTATGCCAAAACGAAAGGAATTTAGTATGGATTTCAAAAACAAGGTCAAAGGTAACATTCAGGGTCAAATACCCCTGTCAAAACATAAAGGGATGAGGGGTGTTTCGGATTCTACAAATGGAAACATCATTTTGAAATTCTGGTCATGCCAATGTGACCGGGGTTCAGTGAATGTCGCAAAAATAAAAAGATAACTTTTACAATGTCTCATTCTCTAGGGTTTTTCAAAGGAAGTGTAAAAACACCCTATTACAGTACCCAACACATAAGCGACACTAAAAGGAACTCAAACTAGCTAGGAGAAGGCTTAGAAGTCAAGATTACCATAGAGAAACTTTGAAATGGAGGATTGAGGGATTTTCTCCATCGAATCTTTGAGGAGGATTCTGCTCCGATTAAAGTGTTCCTCTTATTGTGGGGGTCCAACGGCAAGCAACGGCGGCCACCGGTGGTCTTGGGTGGTGAAAAATGAGGTTTTAGGGTTTGGGAGACGTTTTTGGGAGAAGAGGAGAGTGAAAATCGTGTTTTTCACGCTGAGGATGTATTTATAACCTACAATTTTCGCTTAGCGGGCCTGTCACACTAAGCCAAAGTCCACTTCTTGCACTTACCACAAGAATTTAGGCTTAGCGCATCCCCCTCCTTGCACTAGGGCTCGCTTAGCGCACCTTTGGGCCGCTCAGCGCAATTCCCCTCAGTTGGAATTGCGCTTAGCGCGCCATTCTCGCTTAGTGGGAGACTAAAAGTTATTATTTTCAAGATCCCAACGGTTAAACTGTATCAACGTATCTTAGAGATGTCCAGACAAAACTTTAAGACGATCCAACGGTTAATGAATCCGATATCATGATTTCACTGAACTAGGTTTTGGTAAAATCTAAAATCTCATACTTTCAACTTAGCTCAACAAAATTCCACATAATTCAACATCTATATCAATAAATTCACACATGACTAGTTCAAGGCAAATTTCAACTCATTCAAGTGTATCATATAGTCAAATAACACAATAAATACAATTAAACATCGATTTATAACTTATAATATCTCAGGGTGTTACATTTGTCTTCTCTTCATATACTTTGTTATTAAGTCTCACATTTATTTCCGTTAAATATTGTCTCTAATGCACAAAACCCTTTTCCATTCTTTAATTACTTATTATTAGTTCTATACATAACTACCAAGTACAAGCATAATCTTTGTGGAATTTGATAATCTTATCGTTTTATACTACTTGTGTTTCAACTTGGTACGCTTGCCAAGTAGACAACTGAAAAAAGATGATGGTACTCAACAAATCCAGAGGGGGGAGGTGAATTGGTTTTCAAAATAAAATGAACTTTTAAAACCAGATGTTGCAACGTGCCCTTTTGCGGGCGTGCGAGGCGAGGCTCACGGGTGCGCTTTCCAAAGGAGGAAAGGTGCGCGGAGTCGCCACCAACGTTTATTTGTGGAAAACGTCGGGAAAACTGAAGGAAACCGGTCAAAATGAAAATTCTAAGTTCGGGAATTGTATTTACGCTTGAGGAAGGTATTAGCACCTCTCACGTTTGTCTCAAAGGACAACAGCCTATTTTTTAGAATTATGGAATTGTGTTATCTTAACTTTTATTTCTTTTTATTTTTTGAGGTCGACAAAAGCGGGGCTTTTGCTCCTAAGTACCCTCCATCGAAGAGGAAATCAAACTTACGTAGTTCTTTCTTAAGCGTGAATCAAGCGATTCTTTTTACTTTGAGGGGTGATCATTTTAAGGCGTTGGACCTTAAAAATGATCCTTTTTACTTAGTAAGAAACTGAAATGACAGACTTTCAAAAACCTATTTTTGTGGACGAGCTTGACTAGGCGAGTTTGATTTTAGCCTTAGTTTCACTTTAGTTATTAGTCAATTCAATTAAGAATGAGAAATCCCAAAGAGAAAACGTCCGATTGATTTTTCGCTTTACTTTACTAAAAGATATTTTTTTATTATTATATTATTATTTTACCTCTTTTTTGATTTCCAACGTGGTTACGGCACGACCGAACGGTCGAAATTCATTTTAACCAAAATTAACGGATGATACAATTCAAACGATCGATGGAAATTTATTTTATTTTTAGATTAAGCGAGAAATGACTTAAATAAATGGCTTAAGCACGTCAAAAGGGGGTATAAAAAGCGAATGAAAACGAGAATAAAAATACATGAAACAAAATGTGGACCACCACGGGTACACAGAATGAATTGAAAAGCTCGGTTTGAGGTACTTACCCGTTGAAGACTGAAGAAAACGAAGAACGAACGATGAATGTTGAAGAACGGTCGAGAATCTTCGCGTAATTACTCACGAAAACGTTACGGAAGCGCCTCGGCTTGGATTTTCTTCACGGAAATAATTTTCCTCAGCAATTTCGAGAGCGAGAGAAGTGCCAAGAAGGCTGAACCCCTTTCTTCTTCACTTCTCCCCCTATTTATAGCCAAATAGGAGAGAAGCTTGCCACCCAGCTCGCCCAGGCGAGCAAGGTTGCTTCCTCCAGAAGCAACAGCCTTCTGGAGGAAGGATCTGGAAGGCCCAAGTGGGCCAGATTGCTATTTGCACCCCCCTTTTTACTAAATACACCCCCCTTCTATTTTTTTGGTAATTCTTTTTCCGTAACGTTACGAAACTTTACGAATTTCGTAACGATACTTATTTTCCTTCCGCAAGGTTACGAATCCTTACGGATTACGTATTTACTCTTTTTTAGCTTTCGAAGAAGTTACTGAAACTCACGGATTGCGCAAAAACACCTCTTTTCGACTTCCGTCACATTACGGAATTTCACGGATCGCGCAAGCCTGCTTCCTTTTAATTTCTGAGACGTCTCAGGACTTCATTTATTGTGCAACAAAGGACGCCAAGTATCTCAAAGCGGCTAACCAAAGGTTGCATGTCATCAAGTAATAATCCCCGGACGAAATTAGGGTATGACACCAGAGTTACAAAAACTTTTGTACGGATCGTATCACAAAACTTTTCATAAATCAAACTCAATCAATACTTAATCAATCCACTCTTTGTACAAGATCCTTCATTAAAGTTCTTTCTTTCACAAAGATATACCCTTAAAATTTTTAGAAAACTGATTAATACAAGAATGAGAGATAAAGAACAAATCAAGATAAGAGATACACAACCTTTTTATACTGGTTCACTTTCTATCACTAGAGAAGCTAATCTAGTTATCTAATCCAAAACTACAATTAGATTTTCACCATGCATAAAGAATCCTTACAAGCAATCACAACCAATCTATAGTTCCCACCCTAGAAAAAGAGACTTAGGCACCCAACACTAGGGTCCTTTGTGAATAAGAGCTTAAGAGAGTCCTACTCTTAACCCAAACTAGAAACACCTATCCTAGCATGCCCTAAGCGATTCATGTAGAAACAAAAAGATGTGTAAAACCATACATGAAAACCAAGAGTAAAGATAGACACAACCTGATCAATCCTTTCCGCAAAAGATCTTCACAATAAAAAGATTTGAAGGTGTGAGTTAATTTTTCTTAGCACTTTTCTTTTCTTCTTTCTTTAACTAATAGCAACACGTAATCTTAGCTCATTTAGAGGCATATTGTTTTATTTTCGATATTGTTTAGAAGAGAACACAAGTTGGTTATTCATAGAGAAAACAGTTATAACCGCCCGTAATCGATTAAATCTACAAGGTAATCGATTAATTCAATTAAGTAATCGATTAGATTGTCTTCTTAATCGGTTAAAGTGTTCTTCCAAACACCTGGAAACAACATAAGAACAATGTAATTGATTAGATATTCAAAGTAATCGATTAAAGTGTTCTTGTTCACTTCTGAAACACTTATAGAAAGAGAAGTAATCGATTATATCGCATGGTAATCGATTAAAACAAAGGCTCCTAAATAAATCAATCATTGTCTCAAAAGCAATTATGTAATTGATTATGATAAGGTTGTAATCAATTAAAATTATATGAGACATAACTCTGCATGCTTCAGACAACTTGTGTAATTGATTACGATAAGATTGTAATCGATTAAAATAGAGAGTTTTGCCTTATGAAGAAAATTTTCTAACTTAGAAATTTTTCTTCTCACTTACTCATGATGATGCATGATGCACAAAAGATATGATATGAACTAAGATGCAACATTCAATATAACAACCAATACAAGTGCCACTCAAGGGAGTTGGGCATGTAAAAGATAAAACTTTTTCAAGCTTTTCTCTAAGCTTCAAGCTTTAGTCTTTATGTTGTTCATGTTGCTACCCCTATCTCTAACAACAACAACACTTAAATTAAATTTAATTACTCTTGCAATCTAATTAAAGCCCTTAATTAAGCATTACAAAAATCACAATGTTACAAACACGGGGGTATGAGATGAAGAAGGGAGGGGGTAGGGTCAATAGGAGGAAGAAGGTGAAAGGGGATGGAGAAAAGGGTAAAAACATAGTTTTGAAAAATGACTCGGACTGACCCATCAGACTAGGAATCAGTGGTATCGTCGGTTCGAGCCAGATATTTGATTATTTGTGCAATTGGTTTGGTTGGAACTAGTGCAATCTAGCGGATTTTTCAAATGAATAACCAACCTAAAAGCTCGAACTTAGACCGATTTGTATTTGAGAGACACCTTGTTGTTGTGTTGGCTTGAGACACGCATTGCGGGCTTGGGAGAAGTGTTGTTGTGGGCTAGGGAGATGTGTTTCCATATGTTGCCTTTATTTTAAAAAAAACACGATTAACACCCAATGGTGTCAATCTTATGACTTCAATCTCAGGTGGTTGACGACTATCCACTAAGCTACAAGACAATGTTGGGAACTAGATGTGAAATATAATGTATCTATACATTTATTTAATTTTCTTTTAATTATATCGATTCATGCAACACAATTATTGATCTACTAGTTTAACTAGCGACCCAGTATATCAATTGAGTAGATGATTGGTCCAAGTTTTAAAACTATGGATGACAATACTTTAAAAGACTATGGGTAATTAAAGGATAAATTTGTAATTTAACAAATTAAAAAAATGGAAGATGATAAAAATGGAGGTAGGAATAAAAAGACCCATGCTTAACCCATGCATAACTAAAGCTTCAAGACTACATACAAATGACCTGAAAAAGGAAAAAAAACAAAACAAAATGCCACTCTTATTGCCGTGTTTTCTTCTTCGTGGATTTTTGGTTGTTTAGCACACTTTTGCACTTTGGTTTAAAAAAGAAAAGGAAAAGGTGAGAAAAGAAAAAAATAAAAAGTCAGATGATTATTTAGGTGTTTGGTAGAAGTGAAAAAAGAAAGAAAGAATAATAAAAAAATATTAGTTTAAATGGATTTTGTTACCTAATAAATATTCAAATTTTACTTTTTTGGTTTTTAATAAATTTTTTAATTTTTTGGTCCCTAATAACTATTTTGTTTTATTTCTGGTCCCTAAAGCACTATCAAAATAACCTTGTTTAACTTTTGAAAGTGTTATCTAAAAAAATTTAGGGACAAAAAAAAATATATTAGGGAGCAAGAAGTTAAAAAAAAACTATTAGGAACAAAATTTTAAAATTTATTAGGAACAATATACAAATAGATTAATTGCTACATATATTTTGGTGTAAGTTATTTACATTATTGAATAATCACAATTCATTCTACGTGTGACTTTTAAGATAATGAGGATAAGACTTACACTTTATGTAATTGGTTGACGGAATAAAAAATTATACTATTAGGGCATACCAATTAAAACCTTATAAAATTGTATAAATTATATACTTGATGCGCATGTATGGCAGATGCTATTACACTAGTTACATATAATAATAAGTAAGAAAGAAGAAATAATTTATGTAACTCTCAATTTTTTATCCGTGATTTTTGTCCTTTATTTTGTTTCTCCGTTATTTTAATCTTTACATTTTAAAAAATCCACAAATTGGATCCAATCCTCAATTTTGCGCACCATTATTTCTTTTGTTTTTTACATTTTAATTAATTAAATTATTTCTTTATGATGTCTTAAAGAAATATGTTATGTTTGAGGTTCAATTGAACCTAAATAATATAAATAAAATGTATGAAAATTAAATATTAGGTTAAAATTATTGGTTTTTCAAAATGCGAGAATTAATATTACAGGAAAATACTAAAGAACCAAAATTGCGAATCAAAAATGAAATGGGGACCAAAATTGTAATATAGCCTTTATATTTTTAATCAAAATGAAATGTTAGAAAACTTTGACCAATATATATTTTAATATAAGCCAAATAAGTATCTTATTAAACTCTTAAATTGCTTATTTAATTATTAAAATTTGAATTTTTATTGGGTGCAATTTTTTAGTCCCACTACTAGAAAAGACTAATGTAACGACGATTTCTTTATACATTCGATGGTGGTTTTTAGTCATCGTCGAATGACGTTACACTTGTGATGATGGTTCATCAACTGTCTTAGAAGCGTTTCCTTCTAAGATGGTTTCGATGTCATAACCGTCTTAGAATGATCCCTATTCAAAGACGGTTGTGACGTTGAAACCATCTTAGAATATGGTCTCTTCTAAGACGGTTATGATATCAAAATCGTCTTTGTATGGGGGTCATTTTAAGACGGTTATGACGTCAAAACCATCTTAAAATGGGGGTTATTCTAAGATGGTTTTGATGTCATAACCATCTTAGAATATCCCACATTCTAAGACGGTTTTTACATCATAACCATCTTAGAATGTGGGCTTTTCAACGTTGGTTTTTCATCATAACCGTCTTAGAAGAGACCCCATTCTAAGACGGTTTTTGCACAATAACCAATGTGGTTTTTCTTTTTTCATTTTATTGCACCTATAATATTAGAAGCTCAATTCACAAGAACCAATACATATAAAAGAAAAACTGAGTATACTTTCTCTTTAAAATTAAGCCAAAAGAAAAACAAAGTATACTTGCTCTTTAAAATATTTACAATTGCAAATATATTAATGTAATGAAATGACTTCACTTTCATGTAAGCACTTGTAATTAGTAAATTTCAAAGTAATATATATTATAAATTTAGAATCTAGAATCTATAATTTGCATTGTAACCCAATCAACACTCTCCTTTTTAATGTACTTCACAAACATGAGGCCATCTTAATTTTGTCTCCTTGCTCCCTAATATTTACTCATAATCTTTAGTCTATTTTTCTAGGAGAATAATAAATGGAAAGAAACATAACAAGAAAATGTTGGCAGTCATGTAGCTGAATTTTTTAATTTCTTTTTGAAAATTGAAAAACTCAACTATGTGTCACATAGAGATCAGATGAAATATAAATAGGTAGTGTGGTTCCGGACTATACAATTATTTCTCGTCCTCAAGCAACTAGTGGTATAATAATTGAACATCTGTGGCATGGCATAATCACTACAAACTGTGATTATCAAGAGAAGATTAGTGTCTAACCAATGTGCTGAAGAGTACAAAAATGATGGTATATAGTGACCATGATGGCATTCTCCCACGGTTTAGTATGGCCTAGTCTGATAAATTGCATGTGAAAAAGTATTTCATTAATACTAAAAGACTAAGGATGTGTTTGATTTTTATTTTAAAAGCTGCTTTTAGTTTTCAAAATACTACTAAACAAAGTTGCCTAGCCAGCTAGTAGAGGGTGGTGCAAGACAGAAAGAAGAGTGTGGTTGAGGTAGTTGTTAAACAAGATGAAAACAAAACAAAATGATGAGAAAACATCTATCAACTATTTTTTGGTTTTTAAAACACTTGTTTTGGAAGAAAATTTCAAAATTTAAAAGATTTTTCATGAGAAATTGATTGTTGAATAGTGTGAAAATGTTTTAGAAAATATTATTTAAAACTTGAAAGTGACAAGAGATGAAGAATTAAAAGCAATCAAGTTTGATTCCTTCACTTGATTGTAAGTAAGTGCGATAGAGACAACTCCACGCATGAGATCAGTCCACCAAATTGTTACCTGTGAAACAAGATCATTGCAGGAACATAACAACTCAATTATCAAGAGCTCAAGACCTTGACAAGGAAACGGGAGGAAAGCACATGTTGTTTTAACTCAATTAAATTTACTTCTAGGAGCCAAGTGGACCTATATATATATATATATTCATAATTCACTATCAATATAAGGTAAATCCACTGTGAAAAAAACATAGTTGTTCCATAAGAAGTGTTGACTCACAGTGATAAACCCATTGTGCAAAGTAAGGTAGTCATTCTTATTTACAGACCTATAGAACTGCCTAAAGAAGTAGCGCTGAAATTGGAAAAAAAAAAAAAAAGAAGTTATGTTACATCATCACTTCAAAATAAGCATGAGAAATAAAAGATATAGAACATAATGAGTTTTGACATGCAAAATTTGCTAAAATTGACCAATTTGATTTTCTAAATCACTTCTCAATTTATAACTCAAATTATTGCCCTTAAAGTACCACCTTTCTGTTTCTTTAATAAATATTACATGTCTACCTAACCATGGTGCCTCCATCTTGTTAGTGAAATTAGACTAAAGACTAGTAAGATGGGTATTACAATGTAGAAGAAGATGGGAATCCTAGTCAAAAAACTGGTATGGGATCTCATGAATGATGTTTCATGAGTAAGCCTAAATCTTAAAGCAGTTGCATGCACACATAAATAGCAAGTGCCCAAATATATGCATGAGGTTTCATGTAATACTAATAGTATTTCTAAGATTAAACTTGCAAGTAAGTCTGAAGAAATAGTAATTTTACGCTAGGAAGAAGAAAATATACATTGTTTAAACCCATACCATTAGCGAACTCATAATTATGAGTTGAAGTCTCTGCTTCCCATGCCTTCGATGCATGTATCTGCAGAAAGAAAACTATGAGGTTTGGAACTATAACGAAATTTAGTTTCATCAAAACTACACCAATTTAAGACATCACTTAAAGATTTAACCATAACCAAAAATGTACTTCTAGACTAACATTTCCAAAGCAAGAGAAAAAAAAAGGCATAAGGTTGTGTATCCTTAACTCAATATCCATAATATGTGATTGCACAAATATGGAAAATACATTGAGAAATGCTAGAAACATACTTTCTGACACACTATTTTGAGCACATTCTTTATTATTGGTTGAAATTTATCGATAAACATAAATTTTGGTGGGTTTTATGATAGGCAAAGAACCATTAGACCGTTAGAATCATTCTATTAGGATTGTTAGTAGTGCCTTAGTGCTTTGTTGTTAGTGTTTTCTGTTATTGGCCTTACTTGTCCTTTTGTTGTTGTATCAACTATGTATGGTTGTAATGAGGCAATGAAAAGATAAGAAGATGAGTTTTGCACCAATATCAGTAGCTTGGTATAGGAGTTCACCTTGTTCTCGAATACAAGGCCCTCACCTACCTTTCACTTCATAACAATTTGGTCCAACCTGCCACCCATGGCTACCTCTACCTGCCTTTTCCCCTACCGTAACCCCTACCCTTGCCTTCAACCATGCCCACTCACAACAGCCACACTATGGACCGTCTGAAGAGGTCATGTACCACCTCACCCAAAACCTATCCACCATGACCACCAATACTCTAGAGATGACTACCAAGCTCAATGTCATCCTTTGTCGACTATTCATTCTTACACCCACTCCATCTTCTCCCAAATCACCCCCATCTTCTTCCTCTGCGAAGTCACCACCAACAGACACACCCATGCCAGCTTCGCTTCCCATAGCTTCTTCCCACCATCCCCAACCTAAAACAATTTCATTTATGATTGACACCATTGATCCCATTCCACTGACACTTCTTCGCTTCCGTCCAATCAACCGCCACTTCCAACCCGGCCGTTCGTTGACTCTGTCGCTTCGTACCACCCACCACGGCCACTGCCGTGAGATGGCAGCGACACCATCCTGCTCGGTGACACCACTGCCGCGCATCGGATTTTTCTACGCTGGGTTTAGGTTCTCTTCACCATCAAGACTTGGCTTCCAACGACAATGGAGCAACTCGATTCCGACCGCGAACATCGTCACCACAGCAAGAATGACCACCACCACCCAAATCACCACCTTAAGGAGAGCTAGTTTGCAAAGAAAGATTCTCAAGTTCATGACCCTATTTTGATTTCGATCCAATACCAAGCCCTTCCACTATGCCTCATGAATGGCACAATTAATATTTCCCTACATCTCCACCATTGATTCCAAGTCACACAGCTAAAAGCGTAGGAACACGACCTCGGATGACATCATCTTCATCCTTTGCTTTTCAACTATTTTCTCCTTATTCTCAATCTCAGTCGTTGCTTTCCTGATCCAATCCTCCAGTCCTCCAATCACCATTTGCCACGTTAACCCCACCTTTTTTCTTAAATTCTTTCTCCCCATCTCTCTGCTGGCCCCACTCATAAAACTGTCACCCACTCAAATTTTCCTACCCTCCTCTAAAAATTGTTGGATAATTTTTTCTTTTGTACACCTTGATCTTGGTTTCAAGTCCCATCACCTTGAGGACAAGGTGTTTTTGATGGGCAAGGGAATGATAGGCAGAGAACTGTAAGACTCTTAGAATCATTTTAGAATTATTCTATTAGGATTGTTAGTAGTGCCTTAGTGCTTTGTTGTTAGTGCTTTCATTGGCCTTGCTTGTCCTTTAGTTATTGTATCAGCTATAAATGGTTGTAATAAGGCAATGAAAAGATAATAAGAAGATGAATTTTGCACCAATATCAGTTGCTTAGTATAGGAGTTCACCTTGTTCTCGAATACAAGACCCTCACCTACTTTCAATTCATAACATTTTACATTTCATTTAGAGTGTGTTTGGATAGAGAATTTTAACTAAGGAAAGTAATTTATCAGAGAATTTGAATTTCTGTAATTTAAAATTCATTGTTTGGATGTTTTTTATGAAGAATTTAAAATTTTGTAATTTTAAAACAGAATTTTAAACAACTAAAAATCTGGAATTTCAATTTCCTTCTAAAAGGTGAGAAATGAGAAATTGAAATTCACTTCTTACAATCTTCTTCCAGAAACACTTTTTGAGCATAAAGGAACACGTATAACTAGCACATCAATCATATCTTTTCTTTTTTTCATTCATTTTTTTCATCCTCATAATTTTAATTTTTTTTATCAAAATACAAAATTTTGAAAATAAAAGAATTTCAATTGAAGTATTTGAAATTCTTAGAATTTAAAATTTCTCAGAATTATAAATTTCTCCATCCAAACATACTCTTAATGATTTTTTTTCCTAATTTTGTAGTTTTTAATAAATTTTAACCAATAGAGAAGTATGTGTTAGAAAGAGAGCAATCCTCAAAAACATTTGAGTGCTAGTCTACAAAAATATAGAAGAACAAACAAACCTTTAGTCTTCCAAGCATCATTGTAATAGCATTGTAAAGCACGTGAATGACTGCTAAGAATATGAGGATGTGTAACTGGTGCAATCCATTGACAGATAAAAGTGGCTCATGTCCTTATAACTGCCAACAATTATATAAGCAGCTATTCTTAGGAGACAAAATTGTTAATAAAGTCAGGCTGTGAAAAAGAAATTGTTTATATTGTGCTTACATAAATAAATAGAATAAATCAAAATATCATTATAAATATACAGAAGAGGAGGTAACTATAAAGGATTTGCATAAGTAAAAACTGTGAATAAACATTGAAAATCACTGTAAAAATTATTATTATTCTCTACAGCAATTGATAAAAGAACTGACCTGATAAGCAATTAATTGTTTTCAATTTGCCAATCTATTAACCTACATCAACTACCTATAGTTATAAGTTTAGCTGTGAGAAAAATTCTTCAAGGCACTATTCAGTTCCCAAAAAAGAACAACTGAATAAAGGGCAACATAGTTATACCTACCTGCTGCATTTGAACGAGGTAGTATCAGCAGCTAAATATCTACGTTCATAAGACAAAAGTTTCCTACGATGTTCCTCTTCACTACGGATGCCTTTTTGGCCTCCTTGTATCTATACGGACATGGTAACATATTGTCTGCGAGCTTTTCGGGAATACATATTCTGACTATGTAACTCTGATCGAAAGTCAAAAGCAGTGAAATGAAACCTAAAATCATCAACTCTGCAAGAAAAAAACAAATGAATGAATAAAATATACTAGTACTACTAAAATATGACAAATGAAATGGTTATTTATTGCAAATAAAGCTTGAAAAGAACCTTTGACTTGTTAAAATTCTTACCAGCCTTGACCTTCTCCAGAGCTTCGAGCAAAGCCTTCTTTTTATTTTGTCCAAGCCACTGAAGAAAGTTTCAATGGGTGAGAGAAAGAGTACACAAGAGAATTCCAATAAACACCCATCATGATCACAACAACAAATGAGACCAACCCCTCAACTTAATACTCCTATATTTCTAACACTAACACTTCAAATTCTGTGCCGGAATTTCAATAACAATGGAAACCAGAAAAACTCACCCCTATGAAATAAAAATCCAACAATAACAACTTCAATTTAAAATTGTTATAACTAAATTGCATGAACTCTTAATTTGATCGAAACAAAAAATTATTCTTTAAGTTGAATGAATCAATTCAACTTTAAGGAAGAAAACAATTTTTTAATTTAAATTGGTATTTTGAAAATCTCTCATAGACAAATTAAGAGAACAGCAAACACAAGATAAGGAAGGTAATTTCATGGCTAACAGTAAATTATTCATCTATATATATGTATGTCCAAATACCAAAATTCAGCGAGGAAAAAAAATATCTCAATTTCCAAATTAAATTACAGGGGACATAAATTGAGAGCAGCCACTACCGTTTTTCTGAAATAAATTGAAGAGACGTGGAAAAGACAGTTGAATTCAAAGGGAAACGCACAAACAGAGACTTAATGAAAACAATAACAATAATTACAGAGAGGTTCAGAGTTTCATTAATTGCATACATACTGTCCAAACTTTGTGGAGACTCTTTTCGAGTGCTATGGATACCAAGATGAAAACAGTGCAGACAGCAGCAACGGCCCACGTTGGTGTCTGGTCGAGGTCTCTGGAGCAGCTGCTACTTTCACCTGCTGCCATGGCCAAACCTCCGAAACAGAGCCATGAAAACAACACAGAACAAAACAGCTTTCTGAACATTGAGCTATACATGGAGAAAAAAAAAACTAGACTAGAATGAAGGAGAAAACTGGGTTGTAAGAACTTAGAAACAGGTTTTATGTATCGGTGTTCCTCGTGAAGAGAATATAAAGAAAGAAGGTTTTTATGTATGAATTGAGAATGTTGCTTAGAACGAAGGAAGGAAGTTGTGAAAGAATTGCGTAAAATGGTGTATGGAGATCGGAGAGGGAAAGTACAGGTATGTGCTGTAGAGCTGGAGTATCGCAGGCTTGTATATCCGGTTCAGACGGTTCCCTATAGTATTTTACAGACACCATTATTAAAAAAGGAATTACAAAATTGAACTTGAGACAACCCGAGGAATAACTCTAAAAAATAAGGATATTATCAAAATGGTGGGATAAGTTAAGTTGAAACAAATCACAAAGAGTTTGGCAATTGGGATGGTCTCAAAGATATAATTGCCGCAATACAAAAGTTTAGATAGTTTAACTATGACCTTCAAGAAATAGTGGAAAAGTGGAAGATGAAGTGAAAAACAATTTGAAGTACTACACAAACCAACACAAAATGAGAATAAATATATTGTAGGTGTTGTTCTGAATAAGGTGAAATACTTCAAAAATTAATAGATATGATAACGGTGGCATGAATATGAGATCAAAGCCAAGATTGGGACAAAATATAACACCACCATCTTTTAAGAGTACAAAACTTAAGTACGAGTTTGATGAGAATCCTAAAACTGCCCAAATACAGGGACCTATGATCAAGAGTAGGACCAAACAGTTGGTGAATACCTTTCAACAAATGGTATTAGACATACTTAATAAGGCCCAACTGGAGAATGATGGATGCCCAGAGGCACTACCAAGAATCTTTATTGTTGCCGAAGACCCAAACTAATTTGAAGGTCCATGCCAAATATGTTCTTTTTATATTTCTATTTTTTTCGGTGTCATTTTGGCCCAAACTGATTTGAAGGCCTATGTCTATTTTTATTTTTTCATTTAGATACACTATATGTATTGATTTTATTTTCAATAGAATGACTTTTGGCATTTGATAAAATTGTGTGAGAACTTCTCTCTGGATTCCTCGTTGAGCTAATCTCAGACCTATCAAGATAATCCTTGTAGCGTCTACCCTGACTTATCTTCCCTCTCTAGAAGCGGTGTCATCCAAACTCTGTGACTTGTATCAGGTGATCTGCTCCTAGTAAGGATCACATCATCTGGTATCAGAGCTTCAGCTCTTGATACAGATTCTATCTTATCCAATTTTTTTTCTTTGTAGTTTGTCTCAAGTTCGTGTTTTGTTTTCTTATTTGTGTTCTTGTTTGCGTCTTGTTTGCATTCTTGTTGTTGTTACATTCTTATTCTTGTTTCTTTCATATTATGTCAAAAATTCTATTATAAATTATGTTTGGGGACAATTTGGCTTACTGGAAGAATTTAAGGGTTTAGGGTTTAGTAGGCTCTTGAATATATTTGCCTATTGAACGAATTGCCTGATTGCCTCTTGAATTTGGACCAATGGGATTGATTGATTGAAGAATCGTCTATTATCCTAAACGAATTTTGAAAAAGAAAGCATTATATATATATATATATATATATATATATATATATATATATATAAATTTTGCAGAAAGTTAAAAAAAAAAGGTGGGTGTTTGATCTTTGAATGCGAATTTGAGGTAGTTTTAGGCGTTTTTTTGGCAAAAATCGTGGACCAACTCCCCTTCGGACAATCGTAGGAAAAGCTATGCCCATTTGAAGTTTACAGTTCATTTGTGCTATTTTTGTTTTTTGTGTTCTCTGTAACTAAGTAGTTTCGTTGACTCTTTGTTTCTTCTATTTGTTATTGAGTATGTTAATTTGCTATTGAGTCTGTTAGTTTGCTATTCAATCTGATAGTTTGTTATCCAAGTTTGTTATCCAATCTATTAGTTTGTTATCCAATTAGCTATTCCATAATTAAGTAGTCTTTCCCGTTCTATTACCTCTATGCGTCCAATTTGATTCATCCAAGAAATTAAGAGGGAGTAAGAAGTAAAAGGCAAGAGTGAAAAAAAACATCACACAAAATCCTATATCGAGAGCATCAAACACAAGTGAACTGCCATCAAAGAGAGAAACACGTGAGTAGAGTATGGTGAGGTCCTGTAACCTTTGTTTAAATTACTGCAGAATTTTCTATCCCTTAATTATGGCAAAATCTAGTGATGATGGTGGTGAATATCATCAACTGGATGGATCTCAGCGCTTGTTACTGGACGTGATGACTACACAAATGCAATGTTTGTTGAACTGTAACAATGAAGAGCTCTATGGATGAATAGAAGGACTAGAGCACCAAATGAATCAGAATGCTGGGAGACCTTATAGTGGGAACAAAAGGCGCAATGATGGACCGAGGCAAAATAGAATTGAGGGAGTAAAACTCAATGTACCTCCTTTCAAAGGAATGAGTGACCCAGATGCCTACCTTGACTAGGAGATAAAGATTGAGCATGTATTCTCCTGCAATGATTATATTGAGGAGTAAAAAGTGAAGTTAGCAGCAGCTGAATTCTCATACTATGCCCATGTTTGGTGGAATAAAAATCAAAGAGAGATGATGAGAGAGGAAGGGCAAGAGATAGATACATGGACTAAGATGAGAAGGGTTATGCGAAAGAGATATGTTCCAACTAGCTACAACAGAACCATGCGACAAAAACTCCAGGGGCTGTCTCAGGGTAGTTTGACTGTGGAGGAGTACTACAAAGAGATGGAGATGACACTAATGAGAGCCAACATTGAAGAGGAAATTGAGGACACAATGGCTCGTTTTCTAAATGGTCTAAATCTAGACATTAGAGATGTTGTTGAATTACAGGAGCATGTTATGCAATCCTACCCCCCAAGGGCATTGGATAGAAGACTCCAATAAGATTGGGTCAGAGCTGCTGAAGAAGGCCCTAGGGTTCTCATAAGCCTTAGGGTAGATTTTTGACCCATGGACTAAGTATGAGCCCATTTTTGGTACATATTAGATTAGAGTTTCATTATTTTTGGATCTTGTATTTAGGGCTCCATAGTGTAGGGAGGGTACCCTAGTAATGTAGGATTTTTCAGCCCTTGTATTTTATGACACCTAGACTAGTTTTTGTATTAGGGGTAGTTTTGTAATTCTAGATGCATTAAGTGCACTATTTGATGTGTGTTGGGAGAAAAATTTAATTGAATTGGGAGAAGAGAAAGCCCAATCCAATTAAATTTTGGATCTTCCTAAGGGGGAGGTGAGCATTTCCTTGCTACACCCCATTGTCATATCATATAGTCACACTTTGTGCATGTCTTTCATGTTTTACATGCCTCATGACACCTAAGCACACTTAGTGGAGAATCTTGGACCTGATATTGGATTAGTTTGCTGAACCATAGCTAAAATTAACTAATCATAATTAGTGAAATTTTGGCTCCAAATTTGCCTGTACAAATTCAAATTCAAATTTAAGTGAAATTTGAATAGAAATTCAAATTTTCTTCCAATTTTGGGTGACACTTAGGCTATAAATAGAGGTCTTGTGTGTGCATTTTTTTTCATCTTTGATGATTTGACAATTACACTTCAAAGTTTAGGCCTCATTTGAGGCACAAAATTTTGTGCTTCTTCTCTCCTTCTCCCTCCACTCATCTTCTCCTACCTTCAAGATATTATCCATGACTTCCTATGGTGGTTAATTTATTCTTGAATCATCTTCTCCTTCAAGTGGAGTCTCCGGTCATCTTTCTTCCTTCTCCATTTTGTTGCCATTGATCGTCAAGAAGCAAAGGACTCTATTGATGAAGAAGATCCAAGGCCTACATGCTCCACATGGAGCTACATCATGTGGTATCAAGAGCATCTTCATCTAGGTGATGTTCTTTTGCTTCTTCTATTTTTTTGTTTGATCAATTCATCTTCTTCTCCATGTATCTCCTCCATTGTCTTGTGGTTTGGTGCTATTTAGAGTAGATTCAAAAAAATAAACCGATTAAATCTTAGATCTACACTTGTTCTTGCATTTCTATGGTTCAAATTTTATAGATCTACTCTTGAATCATGTTTTTGAGTTGATTTTAGGTTCTATCCTTTTTCAGTCATAATCTTCTTGTGTTGAACCTTTAGATCTCAATTTTCTTGGAAATTATTGATTAGAAAAGAAAACACAAAAAAGTAAGTTTATGTTCAATTTTGATTTTGTTGATTGAATTCTAGATACATTTGTTCATGTATTCTTGCAATTCTTAGCCTATCATTTAAATTGAGTCTAATTCATGCATTTTATTTAGTTCATAACATGTTCTAAATCAATTCCTAGAAGTAGTCTTGTTGTTGAACTTTTTTTTTTGTTTTCTAAGTTTCCTATATGATGCCTATAAAGAAATTGAGTTGTGGTGCTGAGTTGTGGCTGGATTTGTGAATCAAAATATGTCTTAAGCTCTCTTGAATTGTGTTATTTAAGACAATTAAGCATAAGCAAACACAAATTGTAACTATCCAAGCCTTAAGAAACATAAACACTACTCTTGATTTCTAGGTTGAAATTTTGGTTGCTGTCAATTTGGGCACACCGTGTTCTTAACTCCACCATGGCTTGAATACTTCAAATTTTTAGCTGAAAATTTTACTGAATTTTCTAGACATCTGGAAAAAAAATTTGAAAAAAGAAACAAGTGATTTGGATAAAAGGAAAAAAATAAGAAAAATCATACAATTTGGAAGGAAAATCAGTGTCTAGAAAAAAAAAGTGAAAGGGAAGTGTGCTTGTTATTTTGGCTCAAAATTTGTTCTATAATTGGTGCCTATTTTATACCAATCTTAGTTCTGAAATTTCAATTGAAAAGTAGTGTGAAAATAAGTGCCAAAACTAGAGATTTCTTGATTCTTTTTTTTTTTACTCTACTCTAGAGCCATTCTAGGTTTCTCTTTGAGTCCTAGCTTGCTTTTACGTGCTTTTCATTGCTTTAATTGTTGAATAATACTTGAAAATTTGTCTTGTTAAAGCTATATTGGTTTAGCTTTCATTTCATTTTTTGTTCTTTGGTTATTGCTTGTCTCTTTCTTTCCTTGTTTGTGAGTTGCCATATAGGAAATTGGAAAGGAGGATTGGTGCCATCCCTTGAAGAATTTGAGTCAAGAAGCAAGGGGCCAACCACCTTAAGAGCTATTGGACTAAGAAACACTCCAAATTGAGTGAAACACCAAAGAGATAACTACCACAAACATTGAAGACTTTTTTGTAATTTTATAATTGGAAATTTACTTACATTCATTGCTTTCAAGTTTTGTAACAAAAAGGCCTTTCATTGGAAGTGTGTTGGGAGCCTCCAATAGGTTACCAAACTTCCATTTGTGTGTAATAATTTTAGGCAATTTTCCCTTAGGATAGTGAGTGTTTTGTTGGGAACCTTAAATGTGGTCATCCAAACACTCCTAGGATCCGCCTAGTTTAAATTTCTTGCACTTTAATTTATTGCTTACTTTCATAGCTTATTTTCTTTACTAGTCACGCCTAGTTTATCTTGTTATTGCATAATACTTTCTTCTTGCTTATCACACTTATCTTGAGTTCTTTTGAACCCTAACTTTTACCTTTTGCAAACCCCCAACAAGAAAGAACCACAACTTAGGAACCAACCTGAGTCATCATTCATCTAGTGTTAATGGTGAGGGTACTAGTCATAAGGACCCTCTATCTAGAATCTTAGATGAGTTGAGTTCCCTCAAGTTATGGAAAGAAAAACTAGAAAGAAAAAAAAAGGAAAAGAGAAGGTAGAAATAAATCAAGATGAGAGGTAACAAATAAGGGAAGAAGAAAGAAGGAAAATACTACAAGAATTAAGAAAATAAATGCCTCTTATAGTAGTCATGACCCTTGCAAGAGTCTAAGTGAAGAACTTTGTGACTATTATGAAGGAAGGCATAGGTCACATCTTAGACCTCACTCCCATAGGATAGAAAGGGAAAGAAAGCCTCAAGAGGCTAACATTAACCTCCCATACTTCCATGGGAAGGACAATGCAGAGGCTTACTTAGATTGGGAAATAAGGATAGAGCAACAACTTCAAAGGAAGGATACTTCAAAATCTTATTGGCCCCCACTCTTATCCAAAGAAAGACCAAGGTCAAGGCATCTTAGAGGCGGCACCTTCGAAGCCCAAAGATGATAAGGGGAAGACAATATAAAACATATTTAACACAATGCGCTAC
This sequence comes from Glycine soja, assembly GCF_004193775.1. NCBI lineage: Eukaryota > Viridiplantae > Streptophyta > Magnoliopsida > Fabales > Fabaceae > Glycine > Glycine soja. The sequence goes on along the minus strand of NC_041016.1, from coordinate 39,105,388 downwards.
AATTTAACACCTTGGGTTCCTAATTTAGAATCCTACACTTTCCTTTTAACACCTTGTGCATTGTGCTACAATTTAACACATCATGTTCCTAACTTGGAACCCTACACTTTCCTTTTAACACCTCGCGCATAAACATTTTTTCTCAAGATAAACACCACTCAGGTTATTGTATAATTCACAACTCACAACACAAGTAATATCACCTCAAGTATTAACCACACATTTATTCACAACCAAATTCCATGTCCATAATTTTAACATATCGCAACGTCAAAATTCATCGTCACATGTTTACGTGTATCTCACAAATCAACACATATTCAATTTATCCATCACATACAATTTCAATCATAATTTCACGATCTCAACATAACAATTTCACGCTAGTCTAGTAAATCTTGTAAAAAATACAAACAAATTATACCAAAATGCTTCTCACAACATGAGGAGTAAAACCCCTCAAACAATTTCACATAATCATATAGGAAGAATTACAATGCAATAAACATTCCAAAATAAACCCCAATTTGATCTTCTAAGGATCCATACACACGTTGATTCTAACCCCAATTGAGATAAACTCATCCCTTAACTCTAAGAGGAATCACGTGTGTAGTTTGGTAGTGATAGCGGTATCTTTAGCAATTTGATAAGATTCCCCAAGTTTTTCCTCTGGTTGCTCTGCTAGGGTTTCCAAACGTCAGAGAGGAGGAAAAGGGATTAGAGCCTTCATTGCACTGTCTAAATGTGATGCGTAGTTCTCCCTCCACAAAGATTGTTTTGCAAATCGAATGGTGGAGATTTACAAAAATGAATTTCAAACCTTTTTTTCAAACTTCAATACAATCTAACGGTTGGCAAGTCCGAGATCATAGTTTTAGTAGAACAGGTTTGGGTGTATGCGAGAAAATGAGAGCTACGTGAGGGGAACATTTTTCTCAACAAAGTCATTCTTTCGCAAATCCCAACGATGGTAGTGTGCTAATATTAGTGCTAAACCTGGTGTTCCAGTTTCACGATGATCCAACGGTAAACGAGTCCAGAATCATAGTTTTATTGGGACATGTTTGAGTGTGTGTGGAAAATGAGAGGGTTTCGAGAGAGGGAGGAGAGAAAACGAATTTGAGAGAAAGAGAGAATGTAGTGATGTATTGTAAATGTAAAAACTGACATAATATATCTAGGGTACTCTCAGTCTATTATTTACTCTATTTTTCTTTATTTTGTTATTTTATAAACAAAAACTCTTTTTTACTCCCTATCAAATGAATAAATAAAACATCATTTTCTATTTTTCTTCAAACTATTATTTTAATTGATAAAATTATTTCTTATTTATTTAATTATAAAAATCTCATTATTTTTTTTCTAAAACTCTGTTTATTGTTAAATAAAATATTTTTTAATTTATTTTAAAAAAAATGAGATGTTAGAAATTTTAAAACGATTGATGAACACTCGGCAGAGGAGGAGCTTTGATGGTTTTTTGTCGTTTATGTGATTCATGTATAGGGGTTTTCTAGCAGGCCTTTTTTACCATGGTTACCTTTTATTTGTACCCTTTGGGTATTAATCGAATGCATGATGGGTGAAGGGCATTTTTTTTTTCTCGGAGAAAGTGAGTCAGAATTGTCTCAAGCATGGAATACTACTTGTACTGTTGTATGTATGTGTGTGTATACATAGGAATTTGTCATAAAAATGCATTTTAAGAAGGGACTACAAATGGAAATTTACATATTTTTAGGGACAAAAACAAATGCTTAACCGTTTTGTCATAAAGGAAAATGAGGCCATAAAAGTTGGAAGCTTTCAGGTTACCAGTTCCAATTATTGCCATGCAATAATCGACATACTAGCAGGCAATGCTTTTAGAGGATATTTGGAAAATAAGTCAGCTAATGACAAAGGAGTGAGATAGGAATATGAATAAAGACAAATACCATCCAATGAAAGAAATTGGCAGCAAACACTTCTTTGATTTCTTTGGGTATGTGCTCAAGTTATCATCTCTCACTCGCTCTCTCTATTAATCTAGATTAGCCACATGTTTTAACCCTTTGCAGTCATAAAAAAGTTATATGGTCTTTGGGAGGATGGTGGTGGCAAGTGAACAAAGACAAACAAAAATAGAAGACAGAGTTTTGGTTTGGTTTTGTTGTTGGTGTGAGAAAGAAAAAAGGGAAAAAAATAAAGTTGATGTAGCTAAACAGCATAAACGGAGTCTTCATTGGCAAAAAGTTTCTTATTATATATGATTTGTAATTAAAAGTCAAAATAGAAATGGAAGTTTTTTTTTCAAACCACACGGTTTGGCAAGGGATAGTCTATATGGATTCCTTGATTCTTTTTATGGCGACACTAATTCATAGAAGTTATTGATTTTTGATCTTCATCCATTTGATTATTGGTTTTGTCAATTCTCTCTTTATTCAATTGACCGTGTTTAGATAACTAAATTGCTAGTACTTTGTAATGAAAAGAGCTAGTAAGACACTCTTTTCTAATGCACTCTCTAGCATTGGTTAATTTTTATTTTAAACCATGAAATCATGAATGAAGCTCATTGAATATTAAGTAAGGGCCACAATTTTTTTATTTTTAATAAATTTCAGCTAATTATTAAAGAGTGCATTCAAAAGAGAAGAATAAGGACAAGACCAGAAAATGATTGTCTTGGGAAGCAGAAAAATACAAGGTGAAACCGATGTTAATGTATACACGTTAACATCGGTTTTTCAAAAACCGATGTTAACTAATGATGTTAACATCGGTTTTTTAAAAACTGATGTTAATATAAACTTTTTTTTAATTATTTATATATTTTAAAAAAAACATATATTGCGTTATTAATTATATTTTAATTAAAATAATAATAATTAATAAACAATAATAAATTTAAAAGGTAAACATTTAAAAATTAAACTAAATTTTTTAAATGAATTTCGTAATTTTAATTTTATTATTTCATGATTATCATTTAAATATAACACACATTTATATAAATTATTTGATATTAGTTAATTTGAAAAAAAAAACTGTTTTTAATAATAGAGTTTAACCTTTATAGAATTTTTTATAGAATGTTGGTAAAATCAATTATATTGTAAAAAAATTAAAATTTATTACTAATATATTTTGATTAAATTATTATAAAAATAAAAAAAATCTTCATAAAAAGGTAAATGGAGAATATTGTTTAAAGATTCTATGAAATCCTACTATATTTATGTTATCGTATTATCTTTAAATTAAAAATAAATTATTCTCTCATTAAAATTATTCTCTCATTACTTATATTTATTTCCTTTATTTGAATATTTCCTCAAATACTCAATTTCCTTTTGAATTCTTTACCCCTCTGAGTGTTCGTCATTAATTGTAAGGCCCCAATGTCGGGACTACATTTTGTCTCACATGCAAGGTGAAAACAAAGTCTTAAAAAAAGTCTGCAACCATGTAAACTTTTTGCTTGGCATATTTTTCAAGTGACAAAATCGACTAGAAAGTTTGGTTGAAACTAATAAATAACACTATATTTTATAATTTAGATTAAATACCAAACACTGTAATTTAGAAACTACTTCTTAATATTTAAAATTATATACGCCATACACATGACTTATTTTAATTTTTTTAAATAAAAAATAATGTACATTTATTTTAAAAATGACATGCTAAGGGATTAATTTGTTCTTTAAATAGTGCACTTTAATTTAATATATAAAATGAACTTAAAAATTCATGTAAAATTATGAGTTGCTAGGTTTTGAAGAGAAAAAAATATAACCTCATGATTTATAGATTCGGATAGAATATAAAAATATATTATAAATATTTAAAATTATATAAATCATATCATTGATATGTATAATTATTTTTTAAAAACTAAATTAATAAAAAAAACAGAATAGTGCATAATTTTTAGAAATTAAAATAACATGATTATCATTTAAATATAACACACATTTATCAGAAGACATTAATAAAAATAAAATATTTTCCAACATAATTTATTTTATATTTAAAATTAAGATTTAAATCTAAATCATTTGATTAAAAGATAAAGTAACAGTGATTGGTTTTATTTCTTCTTTTTTTTCCTCTGTTTTCTTCTATTTTACATTTTAGACATGTTAATTAGGTGTTATTTAATTTTTGGGAATTTCTTTTTATTTTTCCTTGTCATGACATCATTTTAATTTATATTTTCTTAATTATCTTTGTATGTCTTACTTAGTCGTTAATAAGGAATGCAAAAAAATTATGCAAAAGAAAATTTCTCTATTTTTTTTACGTGATATCCAGATACAACGTTAACTATTAGGGCCGGATATTTATAACATTTTATATATTATATGAAGTCTAAAAACAAAAAGGCACCATATATATTTACAAAAAATATAAAACATTTTTTATTTCTAACGGCAAGTCACGTTAAGAAAAAAAAAACAGGTATATAAAACTCAAAAGAAATATATGATAACTAAAAATAAATATCACTGTATTTGAAGGCTCTCAGACATATTCAAAGCAAAATAACATATTGAATGTTTTCCTTTGAAACAATGTGATCAAATCTTCAAATAAATTAATTGTTTTTTTCTTGAAAGGAGAGGACTTGATTGGACACCTCATTTATATTTTAGGGCCACCAAGAAGCAGCCGTGTGGGACAGTTTCTTTGTAAATCCGCAATTCTCTCTCTCCCGATAACGTAGAAAGGGGAGGGATCTGCAAATCCGCAATTCTCTCTCTCCCGATAACGCCACAACACAGTTTCTTTGTATTTCACAGTACAATCAAGTAAACTTGTTTTTCTTCTCTTTTATATTGATCCTTTTGATCTATTCTGAACTTCATTAATGTCTTCATGTTGTGTTTTTCTGTTACTGATTTCTATTGTTCGCTGCGTTTCGTTGAAATGAATGCTTTGTTTGTTTGGTTTAGACCAGAGAAATAAAGTAAATAGAAATAGAAGGAAGATAATTTGAAAAAGGAAAAATAAATTAGAAATGTAATGATATGTTGTCTTATAGTTGAAGAGAAATAAGTGAGGAATAATATTTTTTTTTCAAGAAAATTGATCCCTAAAGTCATTTTAGTAATTTTCTTAACTCAATACTCTTAGTATTGGTTTTTGATTGTTTAGATTATTATTAGAATTAGCACGATTTGTGTATTTGTTCCAGACCTATTGTATGTTCATGTGGATCATAATAGAGCTTTAATTTTTATTTTATTTTAAAGCCCAATAATTTTTACTCTTAAAGTTTAAAAGATTTTCCACATAAAAATCATAATGCATCGTTTGTTAATTTTATGTTATTTACTTATATTTATTGATTACTCCTTGCAAATTCTTGTAAGTGACATTTTCTTTATTTCCTATTGCCTTGTTGTAATAGGTGTAACAATAGAAAATTAAGCTGTGCCAATTTCCTTACACTTATGTTAGCTCAACAACTAAAATTCTTGGTAATTTCTCTCTTTCTCTCCGTCCCTCAAAATTGAGTTGTTTTGATTCTTGCTTGCTATATCTGTGGTGCCAATTTCTACACCTTTGTTTGTAAGTGTTTTCTCTATTCAAGGCAACCAACAAACTTGATAATTTATAATCATATAATGATAAAGAGGGAACTAATGTTAGAATCAAATAAAAATGTTAGTATTTTTTTTCCTCTGATTCTGGCTCCGCACACACAGCACGCTCACTAACCACACTCATTGGCCATTATTAACTAATTGAAACCACAGGATGTAGTAGGAAGATTGAGATTAGTTAGTTGTGTGTTTGGATTTTTATTCACACAATTTGGATGTACATCCAAGAAGCAACTAGTAGTGCGTGTTTGGAATTTGGTTAAGACGAAAGAAATTATATTTAGATTGTAAAAGTTATAATTGTTAACTTTTGACATTGGAGACTTAAAATATTACATTTAAAACGTGAAATCAATCAAACTAGCATGTAAAAGTATGGTTAAATGAATGTGGTTAGGAGATATCCTGTTAAAATTGATTAATTATATTTTTTAAATAAATATTAATCATTAGTAAAATTAATAAATACTTTCTAGTAATATCATAATGAAAAGGAAAAATGATATTTGACTTTTAAATTAATAATCATTGGCAATTAGTTTGATTTTATTCATTGGTAATTGAATTTGAAAAGTCAAAGGCTATTGAATAGTGTATGAGAGACGAGAGTGAGACAGGAGGCTAATTTGGACTTTGGACATCTGCATTTGGGCCAAATGATGAGGCCCACAGGCTGTTAATATACGTTAAGGGTGGACCACACAGTCCAGAAATCCAAAGCATCCTAAGATGGCTGAGCACGTGTGGCTGGCTTGGATGAGTGAGTTGAGGGATAGAAAGAACATTAGAATTTAGAACTAGTAGTAGTGATTGAGTGCAGAAGAAGCTGCTTAACATAAATGGGATTTAGAATTAGCAGTTCCTCCTCTTCATCATGCTTTTGTTTGCAACGTGCGCTTCTTGCAAAGGAAGTAAGCTGTGCCAAAATAGGTGTAACAATAGAAAATTAAGATCAAGAAAACTGTTCAACACGTACATAGAAGAAAGCATTACGCATGTAACGTTTCTTGTTATTTTTGAGTTGTAAATAAAAATAATAATTTCTAAAAATAAATTTTATTATTTCTTTATTAATTTTATTATTTCTTTATTGGGTCTATGAGTTTTAAATTTACATTTTATAATTTATAAAACTAATTTTATTCTTATTTTGGATTTCTAATTTATAAATCAGATTGCTTGAAAATATACAAGGACTTGGTTGGCCTTTGATCGTGGCTCACGATTGCTCTGTAACAATTTTTTATTTTATTTTTTATAGTTATTCCAACGAACAGAAATTGATTAATTAATTAGTTAATTAATCATACTTGGTTAAACAGGCTATCTGTTGAGAAGCTAGCTTCCACTGTGCTTTGGAAACTCTCCACTCCATGCAGCTATACTGAAACGGAATCCTGGTATTCCTTCTAATTCACACCAAATTACTAGCTTGATTTTTTTTCCCGCACATTAATGAATATATATATATATATATATATATATTTATGGTATTTTAGTTTAACTAAGAACTTAGTTTATAACTTATAGAACTGGATTTATGGTATTATTATCTGATTTAGGTATAAATCCTATTGTATTTGGTGATCATTTTGGCATTTTGAGTTTATTTAATGAAGAGTTAAACTGAGTGCGTTATTTCAGGGGCTGGTACATGTTTCCAGTGCTTCATCATTCCATGTTTGGATACTTTGTTTTGAATGGTAAAATAGTTAGGTGCTCTACTAGCTAGGATATAAAATCGACATGTTTAAAGAGCAACCAATATTGTATGTTTGCACTTCCTTTTATGTCTCACACTGAACCTACAAAAGTGATCCCTCACCATTTTGTTCCGCAACACCCCTGCATGTTGGGGGCACGTGTTGATTCACACCATGTTACCCTTCGAATATCAAAAGGTTCAAGCTCATAATAAATTTTACACATTTACAAATTACAAAACATTTACCAAGAAACAAGCACATTTATATTTGCTTCAGGCACTTAAACATCACAAAAAAAATTAATTCACGAGTAGATCGATTTGAAGTTCACGTCACATCAGCCTTAAAGTTCCATTATAATAAGATATGATGATTTGAATTTCACGTCATTATTCATGAAAATGTCACAATAAATAGAGCCATGAAAATGTTATGCGAATTTCAAAATCTCGAGTCAAATTGTGATAAATTTAAGAACTCTCCTTTCTAGAATAAATTTAATATAATTTAGAATAAATTGTTCTCATATCTTCTGAGCGCTTATTATACTTAATCTTACTCTTTTTTTTATCATACGCAAGATTGTCTTATGTAGGTGTTCATTCAATTATTTCTTTGATTCTTGCTTTCATTTTGGACCGTGCTGCTCATCATCACAGGTACAAATGTTTGTTACCAATGAATATTTTTATTACGTGTTTACTGCCATTAATGACAATTGATATATGCTATACAAATTGTGTTCATGATGAGTGAACCTTAGATTCCCGTTTGAGATTGGATGCAATGATTCTTGCGGACAGTTTGCATTAATCATTGTATTCAATCTTGAATTGTCCGTTTGGACAGTTTGGGGAGACTGATATTTTTATAGTAGATTCATGTGTTAAGGTTTAAATTATTTTGTTTAATTTGATGAAATTTCGGTAATGCATTTCTAGTTGTTCTCTGAGTGCATACTTGATTATCGGAAAGTTAATTTCACCGATTTCATGTCGTGTACTTGGAGACCAATGCGAAATGCTGCCAAAATTTTGTCAAATTTAACAAAATAGAATTAACCCTGATGTATGAAGCTACCATAAAAGACGGTCTTCCTGAATGGGATAGGGTCACACCTTTAATAAAAAAGTGAGATTTTCATGCATCGAATAACTTTGAGAGTATGACCGAGTTATTACTTAGATGGATCAAAGTTGGATGAATGAAAGTCGCATTAGCCCAGAATATGAGGAAGGCGTCGAGAAATTCTTACAATTTGCTTCACAAAGAGGTCAACCGGATGAAGATGGAAAATATTATTGTCCTTGCATCAATTGTTTGAACGGAAGACGACAAATACTGGATGACATACGAGAGCATCTGTTGTGTGATGAAATTAAGAGAAATTATACGACGTGGATATGGCATGGTGAAATGACAGACATATAGAGTGGGCAACAATCCGAACCATTTGATGTAGAAATGGGAGATCGCTTGGAGGATATGATTCGTGACCTTGGACAAGAGTCTTTCCAGCAAGCACATGCCCCTGTGTATGAAAGATTGCAGGGTGACTCAAAGAAGCCTTTGTATCCGGGGTGCAACAATTCCTTGACGCTATTGTCGGCAGTGTTAAGTCTGGTTAATGTCAAGGCTAGATATGGATGGAGTGACAAAAGCTTTACTTCATTGCTTCAAATAGTGCACAATCTGCTTCCACAGGATAACACATTGCCTAAAAGCTACTATCAGGCAAAGAAGTTATTGTGTCCGATGGGTATGGAGTATCAGAAGATTCATGCTTGCCCTAATGATTGCATACTGTACAGACATGAATTTGAAAAAATGTCAAAATGCCCTAGGTGTGGGGCGTCACGGTACAAGGTGAAGGATGATTTAAATAAAAGTTCTACTTATATATATTTTATGTGTGTGTACACTAATTGTAGTTAACGTTTAATTAATATCCAAATTTCATTATGTATTTATTGTAATAGACAAAAAGGAATAACTGAATGTGGTTACTACGTGATGCACTGGATGTCCACGATAATCTTAGGATCTTTCAGGAATAATTGAGAGACGGTAATTGTTTATTACAAACAAATTTGGTTTTTTTTTTTATAATTGTTATTACATTATTAATTTATTTTTTTATTTGATCATGTAGTATTTTAATGAAGTTAGACCATTGGAAGCAGAGAGATTCAAGGCACTTCGCATACAGTGGGCACAGTTTTATCTAAAAGTTAGAAATCAAACATAGGATGTTAGGCAACTATGTAACTTTAGGTTAATTAATTAGTTTACGTACTTTACATTACATTTTTTACAATTGTTGTTTCATCTTAACATTGAACAACCTTTGTTGATAGCTAGTTTTTTGCTAAAATCTATTTGAAAATTGAATGCAAATGATATATGTTGTGTGCTGTGTGGTCTGATTTTAAATTTACAGGTTAAATTTTGGTTTTTTTTTATAAAAACAAAGACATTATATAAAAAAAATTCCTGAAAACAACATCGGTTTTGGGTTAACATCGGTTTTTTTTATAAAAAAACCGATGTTAACTGTTAATAGCAACACATTCGTTAACATCGGTTTTTTCAAAAAACCGATGTTAACTGTCAATAATAACACATTCGTTAACATCGGTTTTCTGTAAAAAAAAACCGATGTTAAAATTCAATAGTAACACATTCGTTAACATCGGTTTTTTATAAAAACCGATGTTAACGTAGGTTAACATCGGTTTTTTGAAAAAACTGATGTTAACTATCAATAGTAACACATCCGTTAACATCGGTTTTTTGAAAAAACCGATTCAAAAAACCGATGTTAACCCACGTTAACATCGGTTTTTATAAAAAACCGATGTTAACTGTCAATAGTAACACATTCGTTAACATCGGTTTTTTTATAAAAACCGATGTTAACTATCAATAGTAACACATCCGTTAACATCGGTTTTTATAAAAACCGATGTTAACCCACGTTAACATCGGTTTTTATAAAAACCGATGTTAACTGTCAATAGTAACACATTCGTTAACATCGGTTTTTTATAAAAACCGATGTTAACTTTCAACATTAATATACATTTTCTGGGTGTAATTCATATTGGCAACATCGGTTATTTATATAACCGATGTTGGTAATTTTACGTTAACATCGGTTTTTCAAAAACCGATGTTAACGATAATACTATCAACGTCGGTACTTTCAACATCGGTTGAAAAACCGATGTTGAAAGTCATAAATAACCGATGTAGAAAGCATATTTTCTAATAATGCAGAGGTATGTGTATAGGCTATTGAAGAAAGTGCACCATAAAAGGGGAATTTCTTCCAAGTGCATGACTGTTCTAAACAACTTGATGTATGACATGTTTGACAGGCTGGCTTTTGAGGCTTCTAAGCTTAACAACTACATTGGACACATGACATTGTCTTCAAGGGAGATTCAAGGAGCAGTGAGGTTGGTTTTGCCAGGAGAACTTGGAAAGCATGCAATTGTTGAAGGGGTCAAAGTTGTTAACAACTACACATCCTATGATGCTTGATGTATACAGATCTAGTTCTCTAGTAGTTTAGACAAGATTTCTATGTTTAAATCCATGATGTTGATATATAAATATGTACTTAATTAGTTATATGGTTAGTTTCTTAATTAATTAGTTGATGTGTACTATGCTAAGTAGCCAGAGATGTGTTGTTTTTTTTTTTGCATAATTAATATTGGTTGCTTAGTTTAATTTAACCTTTGTTTCATAATTAATATCTTTCATGTTAAAATATAGAAATAATCGATGTTACTATGGAGTAGTTAACATCGGTTTGGTAAAAACCGATGTTATGAAGTTGATTTTAACATCGGTTTTAAGAAAACCGATGTTACCTAGTTGATGTTAACATCGGTTATTTTTAAAAAACCGATGTTGTTGTCATTATATATTAAAAATCTGAAATTGCAGAACCCACGCGCTCGAACCCTATCGTTCTTCTTCTTTCTCCTTCTGCCTGAGTTCGTCTTTGTTGCAAACTGGCCTGCGCTTCCGTGACTGCAACCACATTGTGGAGTTCGTGTTTGTGGAGTTCGTCTCTGCCACTTATCTATTGAGGTACGTCCTTTCGTTTTAACATTAGGCGTTCCTTGTTTTAACATTTGCTCGCTTTTGCAGGTCGAAGAAATCTAGGAAAGGAAAGAGTCCCGGAAAGGGTGGGAATCGATTTTGGAAGTGCATTGTGGTTCGCCTTAAGACTACCAGGGCGTTCTTCTTCTTTATCCTTCTGCCCTAAGTTCGTCTTTGTCGCAAACTGGGCTGCGCTTCCGTGACTGCAACCACATTGTGGAGTTGGTCTTTGTGGAGTTCGTGTCTGCCACTTATCGATTGAGGTACGTCCTTTCGTTTTAACATTAGGCGTTCCTCGTTTTAACATTTTCTCACTTTCACAGGTCGAAGAAAACTACAAAAGGAAAGGGGGGGAAGCGATTTTGGAAGTCCATTGTGGTTGGCTTTAAGCCTCCCAGGGAAGCCATCGAAGGTATGTCTCTGTTGTCAAGTTATGTCTAAATATGAAAAAAATATAATGCTTGAAATGGAGTATGGGTGTGAGATGCTAAAGTATATTGATTTCTTGCTCTTGTACTATTTGCATTGTGGGGATATAGTGCTGGATTTGTTATGGGAAATTCTTTGATAAACCTAAAACTCTATATGTCATCTTAAAACCTAAAACCTAATGGTGTGATTCTGCTGTGAGGATATGATAAACAGCCTGGGGTACCTTTCTGCTAGTGATTCCTGTTGATTAATCCACTTGTGTTTCCAGAATCTAATTTTCTCTCCATCTCCCACCTTCCACCTCATGTTATTTTGAATAACCATTCCCTATTGTGATTGATTAAAAACGTGTTTTAGATCCCTCCACTAAACAAATTGCTTTGCTGAGTTTCCTGTTTCTTCAAGGTTCCTCCATCCACCATATTTCGATTTCAGAACTATGGTCCACAGCTCACCATTTTCTTGCATTAATTGCCACTTCCATTTTCCAAGTAGTGCGAGGTTGAATGTTTCAATATCCTTGATGCCCAAGCCAGCCTTTTCTTATGGTAAGCATACCGATTTCCATTAAATCCATGCAATCCTTTTGTGAATTGCCTTCTGAATTTCTTCGTCCATGAAAGGTGCCCGAAGCTCGTTATTCTGTTGTTGATTAACAGTTTGAAACCTGATTCCATCAATCTTGGGTCGCTGACCAATTGGTTCTTGGAACCTATGGAAGAAAAAGGATTTCACCTCTTCCTTCACCTTGTGTGGGTCGTCGGTCCATGAACCATCAATGAATACCCCCCTGATAGAATTTCTATTTCGGTTAACATTCATCAATAGGTGCAAAAAACCTGTGTTACAATCGCCTTCTTTTAACCATCTTCATCTGGATTTCTGCCTAAGTAAGGATTGATGGGCTTGGGCAGCAACCCAAAGAGATTCCTGTAACTGCTTCCTCTCCAATTTTTCTTGCTCCATTAATTGTCTATGCATTGAGTTCTCCTCCAGTTTATTTAAATCTGATTCCAGCTTTGTGACCTTTTTGAATGTATCTCAACAAACTTCTTCTTCCTCTCTCATGAAGAATTCTTCTTCTTCTTCCACTCAGAGGAAGTGTGCTTTTGCTAGAAAGTGTGCTAGGCTGGTCAAAGAGCAAAGGGCTCGTTTCTACATCATGAGGCGCTATGTCATTATGCTCATATGCTGGCATGAGTACAATGATTCATGAAACACAACAAAAAGGATCTACCAAGTTAAAAAAAAGTTCTTTTTTTTTCTTAAGTCCCTCTTTCTTCAATTTGTATGAGATCCTTCCTGTTGGGCATGAGCTTTTTCTTGGAGTCAACAAGTGTACATAGAAATTTTTTTTTAATTTGTCTTCTGTTGTGGGCTAGAATTATTGAATCATGGTTTTTTGTTAGGTTGGGGTTTGAACTTCCATTGAAGAGAGCTCATCTTCATGGTTCTGGTGGTGTTTTTAAGTTTAATTTTTTGTGTACCTGAGAATAGGGCAGATATATGGTACATTAGAATTGATATCTTCTCCCCCCATTTCATTGTCAAATAGATATCTTCTCCAGGAGAATTTCCACTCCCAACCAGATTCTCCAAAGATCCCCATGCTTGCCACTGTCTTTAATTTTTGGGATGATATTTGATATAATTCTGGGTATCTGTCTTTAAGAGTAATTCCATCTCCCACCCAAGAGTCTTCCCAAAATAGGATTTGATTACCACTGCCCAGTTTCCAGCGAAATTGCTTATTGACAGCAACCATGTTGCTGTGATGAATAATAGATCTTAAGTCAGACCACCAAGAGGAAAAAATCTGCTTAGGAGGGCCCTCTTCCAAGCCTCTCCAACCCCTGTACTTTGAGGTGAGTATTCTGCTCCATAGATGATCTTGTTGCTGGAACATCAACCATTTCCACTTCATAAGAAGAGCTCTATTAAAAGCCATCCAGATTGGGTCTGTTCAAGGAAGGTTCTACAAATCTGCCTTGGAAGTGCTGGAGAATTGCAGCCTTAACCACAGCAGGATTGTCTACCCATCTACCCTCAATGTGCAACCCTCTCAAGGCATTCCTTCTTCTGCTAAAGTTTATAATTTTGTGAAAATAAGAGGTGTTGCCATCACCCTCTATGATCCACTTGCTTCTAGACTTCTGTCTCAATATTGATTCATGAAGAAAAGACTGCTCCCATAGGTCAGCCTGTGTCCTCTTGAGCTCTTGGACTTGCTGATTAGAAAGGTGAGCTATTTGAGAGTTCTCCAAATCATTCAACTTTTTCTGTGTTTGCTTCACCTTGTTGCCCGAATCTCCACAGTTATCTCTGCTCCAAGTTTTTAGCCTATGCTTGAGGTTTTGAAGTTTGCATTTTAATGCATAATCCGCCATCCCATAGGCTGATTTGCGGACCAGCAGTCCCTGACCACCTTAGTGTAATCCTTATTAGATAGCCAAGCATCAAAGAGCCTAAAAGGCTTAGGGCCCCAATCAGTATGTTTAGAATTCATGAGAATGGGGCAATGATCTGAATAATTCCTTTCAAGGCTGAATTAGGAACTATCAGGTCATTTACATAACCAATCATCAGAGGCTTCCCTACACAGGGAATATCATCTACCTCCATTGCTTCTTTTCTATCTCTGCACTCCATAGAGGCATAGCTGTGAAGAATATCTGAATTAGTTGTAGCTGCCTCCATGCCTATATTTTCTCCAAGATGCCATAAGTGCTGAGCCTCTTCCAACACCTCTGCACTGCACTCAATAATGCTTTTTAGCCTCATTTCTGCTTCCACATTACTCTGATTGCTAGCCTTATCCTGGTTGGGAGTTTGAATTGCTGAAACATCATCTCCTTGTTGAAGCCGAGGGTGATTTCCCTCAATCTGCAGGGGTCGAGCTTTAAGGAGGGAGTGTTTTTTGCTGTATAGTATGATTCAATTAAAACTATCAGTTTATGCCGTATACATGGTAAAATTTTGACTATGATAGGCAAAATTGCCTTATTGGCCAGAATTTGTTTATTGTTGCAGTGAAATTTTCTTTTTCTGCTGGTTTAAGTTGATTATGGATGTTGTATTTTAATTGAAATGTAGATAATAGGCTTTAAAAGGGTTTAAATACATTGTGGATAATTTATGTATGCTTCTTTTTAGGCTTATCATTTACTACTGCTAATTTGCGTTGCTGTGGAAGCTCTTTGATTATAGCAACTCTAGGTACGTTTGTACGGTCTACTATCTTTATATGTATTATTATAGACTACTGTTTTGACATTTGTCGTAGCATTTATATACACATATGCTGCTGTATTTGTTTGGTAGATAAATTGTTGTATTTGTTTGACTAACTTATCTAAGATCAATTCAGTATTTATCAATAGTACTCCTCCCCTAAAGCTATCTTTGAAATCCAGCTTGTGCTGTTGACACACACACACACACAATCACAGATCCACACACACACAAACACACACACACGCACACACAGAGCCAGACACACAAAGACACACACACACAGCCACAGACACACAAACACACACACAAACAGCCACCCACACACCCACACACACACAACCACACACACACACCGACATAGACACACACAACCACACACACACACACAAAGCGACACACACACACAGACACAAACACACACACACACATAGCCACACACACAGAAACACACACAGAGAAACACACCCACATCCACATACACACACAGAAACACACACACACCCACACGCACACACACACACACACACAGCCACACACACAAAAACACACACAACCACACACAGAGAAACACACCAACATCCACATACACACACAGCCACACACACAGAAACACACACACACCCACACCCACATACACACACACACACAACCACACACACAGAAACACACACAACAACATACACACACAGCCACACACAGAGAAACACACCCACACCCACATACACACACACACACACACACACACACACACACAACCACACACACAGAAACACACACACACCCGCACCCACAAACACACACAAACACACACAGACAGTCACACACACACACACACAGACACCATCAACATTTTCCTATAATTTTCAATAAATTTCCATCTTTCAATTTGTTAATCAGTGCCCTTAAGTGGTATATGTTATACATGTTTTCTTTTTTGTTTTTTTTATCAGCAAAGATAAGTATATATATAGATAATTGAGTACCAGAGGTACTGAAATACAATTTTTGTTGTCCAAGCTAGTGGTTTGAGATTAGACTGAATGGAGTCTAAAAAGGAACCACAGCCAGCCCATAGACCATATTAATGAAAAGCTGCTAATCAAAAGTTCTATTCTGAGCTATTACACTATCCCTTCTCTAAGATTACTAGACCATTGGTTAAAATGACAAAAAAAATCCTTCTCCAAATGCCTCAGCCAAGTCCACAACAAGAAAGCTGCTTCGCTAATCAATTTGTTGCTGTCTAATGTTTCATTGGAGAATACTATCGTATTCCATTGCTGCCAAATGGTCTAGGTCACTGCCACCCACCAGCATTTCCACCTAGTAGCCCTTCTCCCCTCATTCAATATATCTCCATGCTGTAGAAAATGTTGTCTTGGATCTTTTGGAAAAGTTGCAGATTTGTTCACCCAGGATAATGATTCCCACCAAATACGGATGATTCTATTGCAGTGGAAAAACAAATGTCCTTCTTCCTCTTCCTCTCTGCTGCAAAATGGGCAGTGCCTATCCAATATATCTATTTGTCTCCTGTGTAAGTTTATTCTAGTGGGTAGTCTATCTCTAAGAAGCCTCCATGCAAATACTGCATATTTGGTTGGAATCTTCAGCTGCCACAGCTCCTCAAAAGCCCTGTCCTTGATCCCATCAACTATAGGCCCCCTCATTACCTTGTATGCAGATTGCACCGAGTAGCTCCCACTTGGATCTGCCATCCACACCCGTGCGTCTCTTCCATTTTGCTGAATAACTGACCTTTCAACATCTTTTAGGAAATTGACAGCCATTGTTATCTCATTGTCGAACAATGGCCTTCTCCAAGATAGATTCCACTCCCACTCCCCATCTTTGTACCCTCCCATCTGCTGTATTAATTGATTTTGTTGTTCCGAGATTAGGAACAATCTAGGATATTTAACTTCCAATGAAACCTCATCATGTATCCACTTATCCTCCCAAAATTTAACCCTTTCTCCGCCCCCAACCCTTCATTTGAGATCATTGAAGATGCAGAAGCTCGGTGGAGATATGCATTGATGACATCATAAGTACCATTGTCAGCAGAGACAAACTTTGTCAGAGCTCAGAGCTAAATGCATTGCAAATGCCTAGCAACTTTGAACTTATGTCGAAGTACACATCAATCCATTTGTCCTCCCAATCACTCAGAGGAAGCTCAAGGGTAGTCATAAGGTGAGGATTTCATACCCACAGACCCTCATGATACACACTCACACACATATACCCAACTACAATAATGAAGCATAAGCACCCTTGAAACCCAACATTTGAAATTAGTTACATAAACAACCGCTGATGTCTATATTTGTCTGTAATTGAATTTGACCTTTTGTATGTTGTTGTATGTGATTAGTGTAATTTGCTATATAAACAATTGTTGTTCATGGTGAGTGAACCTTAGATTCCCGTTTGAGACTGAATGCAATGACTCTTGCGGACAGTTTGCATTAGCCATTGTATTTAGTCTTGAATTGTCCATTTGGACAGTTTGGGGAGACTGGTATTTTTATGTTAGATTCATTCGTGAAGGTTATTATTATTTTCATTAATTTGATTAAATTTTGGTTCAATGCATTTCAAGTTGTTCTCCTAGTGCATACTTGATTATCGGGAAATTCATTTCACCAATGTCATGTCGTGTACTTGGAGACCAATGTGAAATGCTGCCGAAATTTAGTCAAATTTTTGTAAATAATGGTAATCCTAACGTTTGAAGCTAACATAAAAGACAATTTTCCTAAATGGGATAGGGCCACACCTATAAATAAAAAAGTGAGATTTTCATGCATGGAATTGCTTAGATGGATCGAAGTTGGATGAATGAAAGTCAAATGAGCACAGAATATGAGGATGGCGTCGAACAATTCTTGCAATTTGCTTCAGAAAGAGGTCGACCGAATGAAGAAGGAAAATATTATTGTCCTTGCAGCAACTGTTTGAATGGAAGACGGCAATTACTAGATGACATACGGGACCATCTATTGTGTGATGGGATTAAGAAGAATTACACGACGTGGATATGACATGGTAAAGTCACAGACATGCAGAGTGGGTCCCAATCTGAACTGTTTGATGTAGAAATGGGAGATCGGTTAGAGGACATGATTCGTGACCTTGGACAAGAGTCTTTCCAGCAAGCACACGCCCCTGTGTATGAAGGATTGCAGAGTGATTCTAAGAAGCCTTTGTATGCAGGGTGCAAGAATTCCTTAACCCTGTTGTCTGCTGTGTTAAGTCTGGTTAATGTCAAGACCAGGTATGGGTGGAGTGACAAAAGTTTCACCTCACTGCTTGAGGTAGTGCATAATCTGCTTCCAGAGGACAACACATTGCCTAAAAGTTACTATAAGGCGAAAAAGATATTGTGTCCGATGGGTATGGAGTATCAAAAGATTCATGTTTGCCCCAATGATTGCATATTGTACAGGCATGAATTCCAAGAAATGTCCAAATGCCCTATCTGTGGGACTTCACGGTACAAAGTAAAGGATGAAGAAGAAAGTAGTTCTGATGAAAACTCCAACAAGGGCCCCCCAACAAAGGTTTTGTGGTATCTTCCAATCATTCCAAGATTTAAGCGTCTTTTTGCTAACGAGGACGACGCAAAAGACCTTACCTGGCATGCAAATGGAAGGATTTCTGATGAAATGGTCCGTCATTCGGCTGATTGCTCCCAGTGGAAGAAGATTGATGGTTTCTATCCGGATTTCAGGAATGAGCCAAGAAATCTTGGACTTGGACTAGCCAGTGATGGAATGAATCCATATGGCACCTTAAGCACTCAACACAATTCATGGCCAGTTCTGCTAGTAATTTACAATTTGCCTACTTGGTTGTGCATGAAGCGAAAATACATGATGTTGTCTATGATGATATTGGGCCCAAGACAGCCAGGAAATGACATTGATGTTTATCTAAGTCCGTTGGTTGAAGATATGAGAAAGTTGTGGGATGAGGGAGTTGTAGTCTTCGATGCGTTTCGCAAGGAGACCTTTGAAATGAGTGCAATGCTTTTTTGTACCATTAATTACTTTCCAGCATATGGGAATCTCAGCGGTTACAGTGTTAAGGGTCATCATGCATGCCCCATCTGTGAAGAAAATACAAGTTACATACAACTTAAACATGGGAGAAAAATAGTCTACAGTAGGCATCGCCGCTTTCTAACACCCAATCATCCTTACAGACGACTTAAAAAAGCTTTTAATGGAAGTCAAGAGCATGATATTGCACCGATACCGTTGATTGGTGAGTAGGTATATCAGCGGGTTCAACACCTGAATACTGTATTTGGGAAGACCCAAAAAAAGGATAAAAGTCAGAGTTGCATATGGAAGAAGAGGTCCATTTTCTTTGATCTTCCGTACTGGTGTGATCTTGACGTTAGACATTGTATTGATGTTATGCATGTGGAGAAAAATGTTTGTGAGTGTGATTGGGACGCTCCTTAACATTCAAGGCAAGACGACGGATGGCTTGAATACCCGTCAAGATCTAGATGATATGGGTATACAATCACAGTTGCATCCAAGGTCTGATGGGAAGAAAATTTACTTGCCCCCAGCCTGCCATACTTTGTCCAAGAATGAGAAGATAAGTTTTTGTCAGTGTCTTCGTCGGGTGAAGGTTCCACAAGGATACTCTTCAAATATTAAGAGCATTGTGCAGTTGAAGGAGCTTAAGCTTGTAGGGTTAAAGTCTCATGATTGTCACGTGCTCATGCAACAATTGTTAGCCGTGGCTATATGAAACATCTTGCCAAACAAAGTCAGGTTAGCGATAACTCGCCTGTGCTTTTTCTTCCATGCTATATGTAGCAAAGTCATTGATCCAATCATGTTTGATGAGTTGGAAAATGAGGCCGCAATTATACTGTGCCAGTTGGAGATGTATTTTCCCCCTGCTTTCTTTGACATCATGATTCACTTGATTGTGCATTTGGTTAGAGAAATCAAATGTTGTGGTCCTGTTTATCTACGGTGGATGTACCCGGTTGAGTAATACATGAAGATCTCAAAAGGGTATACAAAGAATCTATATCAGAAGCATCTATTGTTGAGAGGTACATTGCAGAAAAAGCCATTGAATTTTGTTCAGAATACTTAGAGAAGGCTAAACCTGTTGGGCTTCCTGAGTCTCGGCATGATGACAGAGTGGGTGGTAAGGGTTCAAGAGGACTGCATGTGATCACTCCAAGTGTAGAAGATTTGTTACAAGCTCACTTGTATGTCTTGAACAAAAGTAATGAAGTTTTGCCATACATTAAGCATGAAGCTTTAGTCAAACAGAATAATCCGAAAATGTCAAAGAATAGGGTGTTGAAAAAGCATAACAAGACTTTCTTTGATTGGTTTAAAGATACAATCTTTGCAGATGAGAATGCTTCAGAAACATTAAGAAAGCTAGCAGATGGGCCTAAAAGAAATGTTATAACCTGGCAAGGATACGACATAAACAGGTATTCATTTTACACAAAAGCACAAGATGACAAAAGTACAATGCAGAACAGCGGGGTCACCCTAAGGGCTGAATCTCAACACTTTGTAAGTGTCAATGACGCCAATCCCTGTGTAGCTTCCATCCCTTACTTTGGGTTCATTGATGAAATTTGGGAGCTTAACTATGTGAAATTTACGGTATGTGTTTTCAAATGTAAATGGGTTGACAACAACACCGGTGTGTGCACCGATGATATAGGATTTACGCTGGTAGACCTAAAGAAACTTGGTTACCACAATGACCCTTTCATCATGGCAGAACAAGCTAGACAAGTATTTTACGTGCAAGACCCTTGTGAGGAAAGGTGGTGTGTGGTTCTACAGCGCAAAACAATTGGTGTTAATGTAGAAGATGATGATTCATACATGGACACCTATGTTAGTCCTTTGGCCGCTCAAATCACTCGTAACGTTGTCGGAGAAGAAGAACCTGACGACGTTCATGCTAATCGAAATGATCATGATGAAGGAGAATTGATTAACATTGTCTAATGTAATTTTCTACAGAGACAGAGGTCACCAAAGCAAGTAAGTCACAGCTACATTTTTCTCTGATTGAGGCATCGGTTTTTTGTTTTAGATGGTATCCTTAGGACTTCATACAGCTCATGTTTGTCGCCAGTTTCATCATCCACCACCCTTTTCTTCTCTGTCTTCTCACGTTTATTGTTGTTAAACCCATATTTATGCTTTCTTCCCTTCATGTCTTGTTTTATCACAACTTTAGCCGAATCTCCTATCTTTAGCACAGTTGAATCTCCTGTCTTATTCTCCAATGACACACTTTGATGGCCTGTATCTCTTTTCTTCGTATGTTCTAGTGCTTCAGCTTCAGTATGCATAAAGCAATCAGAATTTTCCAGTGATCACCAAAGGCTTCTGCATCAGCATTGACACTCTCCACCCTCTTTGGTTTATGCTTCTGTGCCGCATTCCGTGCTTCCTCACTATAAATCTCAGATTTATTAGAGATTGCACTAGAAGGATCAGCACCAATCTGTGCTTCTTCCTCGTCTACCAGCTCAATATCTTTCCTTTCAACTTTTGTTTTGTAAATTACACTGGAAAATTCTGATTGCTCTATGCATTCTGAAGCTGAACCTCTAGAACATACGAAGAAAAGAGATACAGGCCATCAAAGTGTGTCATTGGAGAATAAGACAGGAGATTCAACTGTGCTGAAGATAGGAAATTCGGCTAAAGTTGTGATAAAACAAGACATGAAGGGAAGAAGGCATAAATATGGGTTTAATAACAACAAACGTGAGAAGGCAGAGAAGAAAAGGGTGGTGGATGATGAAACTGGCGACAAACATCAGCTAGATGAAGTCCTATGTAGATCCTCCTTATTCTCAAAGAGGGGAACGAGCAACAATTTTAAGGTTGTACATTCAGGAACTAAAGAATTCAAAATAGCTAGTAATAAGAGGGATTTGTTTTTGGGATTTTCTGAGCACCAAGAGAGGCTACGTAAGAAGCTTGCACTTGAGGAGGGAAGGATATTTGCAGCTAATGAACAACTTTCTTAACTATTTGTCCTTCAGATTTTACTGTTTCTTTTTGCTAATATGTAAATATAAATAGTATAAGGCTATGGCGTAAAAACATGGTCTATATTTACTTCTAAGATTGTTAGGGGTAAAAAAGACCATGTCCATAAGCTGGAGGAAGCTACACAGTCAGGAAGCGTTGATGGCGTCATCGACCCTCCATCCCCGGTCAGACGCCACATGAAGTAGAAGATGGCTCGCATGAAGAAGACATGGGAGATGACGACTGAGGCCGCAAAGGAAATCGCTGAGAAGATTGTAATTCATTTTCAACTAACCATTACAATTATGTTTCAATATTTTGAGAATTCCATGTACCACTGTGTGTTTTCTGTGCAGGATTCGTTTGAGGAGCAGGCCACACAGGGATCGTTCGTCCCCCATGGACGTCAGGATGTTCTCGCTGCTACTATTGGACGTCCAGAGCACCCTGGACGTGTCCGTGCTGCTGGAGTCGATGTCACCATCAAGCAATACTTTGGATTGGCTCCACGGACATCCCGCAATGCTTCCTCCCTGCCTCCTGACGAATTGCAGCAGCTGACCTAGCAGATCAGGGACCAGCTAGAGGAGTCCATCGCAGAGAAAGTGACAAGGCAGGTCATGGCATCCATCAGCCAGCTTCAGTCGCAGATGCAATCTCAGGGACTCGCAGTGCCTCTAGAGCCTCTGGTTGGTCCCTCCGATCCTCGTGTGAGCACAAAGGGGAGTTGTGTTGATCCCTCAGGAAACGATCCTGAGACGGGTGACTCTGACAGGTGCGGCTTGTACATAGAAGCAGATCTTGCCCGCCTGGTTGCCATGGGGAAAGTTTATGAGGGATCCACTGTTGTTCATAACACTCTTTTGTTGCCTGGCCAAGTAAATGTAAGTGTGGAGGAGGTTACAGATGCTGATGCTCTAGTTCCTCTACCCACTGATGAGGTTTCCTTAGTGGGGCAGGCACTTCACACCTTCCTTGCTTGGCCGACACATCTGGTCAAGTCTTTATCACAGTAGGTACTTATTGTCCTTACTATATGTTTCTTCTTTTTAGATTAATTCATTAAGCGTGCCTCAAATTAGGCTATTTAACTTTGTTTCATGAACAGGTAGTTGTGTCTCCGGCAAAACCACCTCCGAAGCCCGATTTGGAGGTCGATGATCCGCTTTATCTGATGACATTGACCATCCCAGAGCTTTTCTTGAGGCCTTATCAGGTTAAATGGGATGCCACCGTGTTTAGGGTCTTTAATCCAGATTTCCCCCTCTACATAAAGCACGAAGACCTCTCAAAAATTGCACGCGGTGGTCAATGTCTCAACATATTAGTGTTACAGTTGTGGATTATGTAAGTCTTTATATAAAAGACTTTTAATTACCTAAGTTATGGCTTTCAATTCATAAATATTTAACTTTGACTTAACATAAACATGCATCTCACTGAAACATGTATGCAAGTGGGGAATTCTGATATCTATGGATTCCTCGAGCCACAGTCCATTCAGAGGTCTGGGCAATCGCAGTTTGAGTCTGAAAGTTACATAAAGAGTTGGATGCAGAGTTCACAACGCGATGTCTATCTTGGAGCCTACCTAAATGGGTAAGTTACAAAATAACTAAATTTAGTTAATGTTTACTAATGTACTAACCCATTTTAGGTTCCACTGTAGTGGACACTGGCAAATGGTGGTCATCCTGCCCAAGGAACACCTAGTTGTCTGGTTTTGTTCATTGCATAACAGGCCAGACAACTACCTTAAGGGGATTATTAATAGGTTAGTGTTCTTTTCAATACATTTGCATTGTAATACCTCAATGTACAACACCAGTTTTTAATTATTACTCATATGGAACAGTGCTATCAAGGGTCTTGATGACGCTCCACAGCCTAAAGCAAAGGCTTCTGCTACGAGGATTGTCGTCAAGGTACGTCATTTACATATAACTTCCACTTATATATATTTCTTTATGTGTCTGTACACTAGTTGTTTAATTAATATCCAAATTTCATTATGTATTTAGTGTAATAAACAAAAAGGAAGTACTGAGTGCGGCTACTATGTGATGCACTGGATGTCCACCATCATTTTAGGAACTTTTAGGAATAATTGGGAAGCGGTAAGTTTATTTCAAACAAAATCGATTTATTTATAATTTGTATTACATTATTAACTTATTATGATTTATTTCATCATGTAGTATTTTAACGATCCTAGACCATTGGAGCCAGAGAGATTAAAAGCATTGCAGATCCAGTGGGCATAGTTTTATCTCCGAGTTAGAGATCAGGCCTAGGATTTAGGGACATTATCTTTAGCTTTAGTTTACTTTGGTTTAACATTTTTTATGTAACATGAACATTGAATTCATTTGATGATTGTTCTTTATGATAAATCAATTATTTGATGTTTATTATCATTAAAACTGCTTGAAAGCAGAATAAAATGTTTATTTGCTGTGAATTGGGCCTGAAATTGTATTTGACAGGTACAATTTTGGGTTTACTGTAAAAACATAAAGTATATATAAAAAAATACTTGAAAACAACATCGGTTATTAACAAAAACTGATGTTAATATCATAAACAACATCGGTTATTTACAAAAACCGATGTCGATATGAACCTTAACATCGGTTGTAATAGAAAACCAATGTTAACATTTGTATATTAACATCGGTTATTTGTGTATAACCGATGTCAGCGTTTGTATTTTAACATCGGTTATCTGTAAATAACTGATGTCAACTCTTGTACATTAACATCGATTAGTTATAAATAACCGATGTGAACATTTGAATATTAACATCGGTTATGTACACATAACCGATGTTATACACAAAGAACTACACCAATTAAGTGTATGCATCATCAACGTTGACATCGATTTTCTAGCAAAACCGATGTTAATGGAATATATTAACGTCGGCTATCATAAGAAACCGATGTTAATGTATTACATGAACATCGGTTTTTCTAAAAAATCGATGTTCATATAACATATTAACATCGGTTTTACTAGAAAACCGATGTCAACGTTCATCATGCGTACACTTTTTTTTGCTGTTGTTCATTGTGTTGAACATTGGGTATTTAGGGAACAAATGTTGTCATATACATGTTAACATCGGTTCTCCAAAACCGATGTTAACATTGATACATTCAACATCGGCACTTTCAACATCGGTTTTAGAACCGATGTAGAATGTTCTAAATAATCGATGTTGAAAGTGTATTTTCTAATAGTGCCTAAAGGATCAATTTTGGATTATTTTGGGTGGTTTTATGGAATTTAATCTTGTTCTCATGCTTTTAATTGCAAATTGACTGTGTTTGACGGACCAATTGATGTCTCGATATGAAATTGTGAAATTGATATGTTCTTGTGTTGAGTGTGAACCTTAGAACTTTGGGTTTTTCTAATTAGCGTGAATTAATGAAATTTAACGAGGGATATACCGTAAGGGGGGAGTGAGTTGTCTTGTTTATACCATGGGTATGTATATGTATGCTTAATTTAAATTAGAGGGGTTATATATAGAGAGAGAGAGAGCTATACGATTTTTTATACACGTTAATTGTCATTACGACCTATTGCATTGGTTCCAATTTCAAAACTCATGACAAACCTCAAATTGCTTTTTCATATGAATAATTCTTATGGTTTGGATTCCCCGATTTTGGCATTCAAAGCATCATCATGCCCCTATGTCCTTTGTTTATAATAATTAACAATATGTGTGCGTGAGTGTTAGATAGATATATGGGTTGCTTTTCAAATGTTTTAATAGCCTAATTCGTTTATCATTGCCTTGCCTTCCAATTCATGTAATCTTTGTATTATTAGATATGTGAATAGGAATTATTATGGCCTCAAATTGCACGTGTTGAGGAACGACCTTTGTACCATTATTGGATAAGTTGAAGGATGCTTTCCATTAATTATTGCATGCATGGTGTGAGTTTTAATAGTTAATGGACATTATTGTCTAATCAAAACTGCGTTAGAGGCTTTCTTTCTCCACCTAAAGTTATATTCCTCAATTGTGTAAACAATACTCGAACTTAGAATGATTCCAAAAATTATTCAAGTGCTAGAGTTTGAGAATATTATGGTTAGATGTGATGTACATGTGTATGTTGTACCTTATGAATATTGTTATGAATGTTATGAAGACGTGTATTTGATTCATGAGGCGTGATAAATTGTTATATTGAGATCATGAAATTGTGGTTGTGATTGTGTGTAAGTGATGAATTGAGTATGTGATAATTGTGAGATACATGTGTATTGAGATGTTGTATGTGACACCCTCTACCCTGACATACATATAAATAAATAAAACATATAAAAATATTGATCAACAAATTCATGTGGGTAAAAGGTTCACATTCACTTCACTATTACCAAATAAGACTTGTTAATAACATATTCGGCTCAAAACAAGACCATTAAAGTTTACAAAAAATAATGTTTTGTTAAATTAGTGAGGTAAAATGAAATAAAATAACATTATGCAATTAAAATAAAAAATTATCTCCAATGTCACATTCCATCAGAGCATTGTGTCCCAACGTCCTCTGGCACGAGGTTCTTTAAAGTCATCCACCTAGTCATCTGCTCCCACGAACACAAGGTTCGAGATCATCACAAGATCCAAACACAAATAGCACACAGGGAGTGAGTTATCACAAAAAAAAATAACAAAACAAATAAACAAGACATAATCAAAATAAATTATAAAAATATTTATAACATAACTCAACTTAATAGAACTCACGTCACTTCACAACTTTATCTTTAAAATTCGTTTTTAATCACTAGTCACATTACACATGAATCACACACTCGAGTCAAGACGCAATAACACTCATCAATTTCATAATAAATAATTAGCAAACGTTATGCAACAATTATACTAAAACTCAAGCTTACATGCAATGTGGTACCATGTCAGTGAAAAACCACCATGGGGCGCTTAGGAGTACATAACAAGACACACCACACAATGGGTATGTCAGGTCATTCTCACTAAGTAAAATCATAAGGTGACTAGTCAGGGTCACTCTGCTTTGCGAGAATGCTCCAACCATATATGATCAACATAGGCTTAAAGGAGCACTCAAATTGAGTGTCTTTACCCCCCAAAGCCTAGAATCCGAAGAATCCGTCAGGGTCTCACCTCCCGGATTTAGATCTAACCCCTAAAACAATTTTTGCAAGCAGACACTACTCATGAATTATACAATACTCATGACCTCACACTTGTGTTTCAAACACGTTTAACACATTGCGCTACAATTTAACACTGGTTCCTACTAGGAACCTACACTTTCTCTTTAACACTGCGCATAAACACTTTTCTCAATATAAACACTGGTCGGGTTATTGTATATGTTAGTACTTAGCTCTACTGAGTTTTAAAAGATTGGCTAAGATTTTGTTAAAACATAAGCACTTAGACAATGAAGGAAAGCTGGAGTTGCTGCACATGATGTCCAACGTTATGTCAAAGAATAAGATCGGGCTGCACAATGCACAAGGCAAGATGAAATGTCAAATGAAGAATTGAAGCTGCAGGATTCACGATGTCGGATACAATGTCCAGGACATCCTGCCTGAAAATACTGGAATTGCTAAAAGCATTGAAGCTGCAGGATCCACGATGTCGGATACAATGTCCAGGACATCCTGCCCGAAAATACTGGAGTTGCTAAAAGCATTGAAGCTGCAGGATCCACGATGTCGGATACGATGTCCAGGACATCTGACCCGAAAATACTGGACACATAAATCTGTTATATCTTTAACAGATTATTGTGCAGTTAGCAAGAGATTAGACGATCTATCTTTAGGAACGAATTAAAAGATAATTAAAGTTCGAATTACAAACTAGAAGAGTTCGTTCAGGGATTAAAGATTAAAGATTAAAGATAAAAACTAAAAGATCAAACTGTATCTTTTAGATCTTTAAGTGCAGATTTTTTCAGAAGAATGATAGATCTCATCCAGCACAAGAAGTTGCAGCCCAGATACGCTCACTGCTATATAAACACGAAGGCTGCACGAGTTCTGCACCAAGTCCGGGATTGAAGAGTTATTTTGTGAGTTTTGGGACTTGAGTGTTTTGTGAGCCACCTTGATGTTACTCTAACATCAAGTGTTGGACCTGAGTGTGTAGAGTTGATCTCTAGTGTGTAGAGTTGATCTCTTTTGTTCAGAGAGCAATCTCTGGTGTGTCTTTGATTTATTTGTAAACACGGGAGAGTGTTTGAGAGGGAGTGAGAGGGGTTCTCATATCTAAGAGTGGCTCTTAGGTAGAGGTTGCACGGGTAGTGGTTAGGTGAGAAGGTTGTAAACAGTGGCTGTTAGACCTTGAACTAACACTATTTTAGTGGATTTCCTCCCTGGCTTGGTAGCCCCCAGATGTAGGTGAGGTTGCACCGAACTGGGTTAACAATTCTCTTGTGGTATTTACTTGTTTAATCTGTTAACACACTCAAATATAACCTGCATGTTCTGAAGCGTGATGTCGTGACATCCTGTACGACATCTGGCATTGGTATCAGAATTTCAATTGGTATCAGAGCAGACACTCGAAATCACTGAGTGAGATCTAGGGAGATAAATTCTGATGAACATGGAGAAAGAAGGAGGACCAGTGAACAGACCACCAATTCTGGATGGAACCAACTATGAATACTGGAAAGCAAGGATGGTGGCCTTCCTCAAATCACTGGATAGCAGAACCTGGAAAGCTGTCATCAAAGGCTGGGAACATCCCAAGATGCTGGACACAGAAGGAAAGCCCACTGATGAATTGAAGCCAGAAGAAGACTGGACAAAAGAAGAAGATGAATTGGCACTTGGAAACTCCAAAGCCTTGAATGCCCTATTCAATGGAGTTGACAAGAATATCTTCAGACTGATCAACACATGCACAGTGGCCAAGGATGCATGGGAGATCCTGAAAACCACTCATGAAGGAACCTCCAAAGTAAAGATGTCCAGATTGCAACTATTGGCTACAAAATTCGAAAATCTGAAGATGAAGGAGGAAGAATGTATTCATGACTTCCACATGAACATTCTTGAAATTGCCAATGCTTGCACTGCCTTGGGAGAGAGGATGACAGATGAAAAGCTGGTGAGAAAGATCCTCAGATCCTTGCCTAAGAGATTTGACATGAAAGTCACTGCAATAGAGGAGGCCCAAGACATTTGCAACATGAGAGTAGATGAACTCATTGGTTCCCTTCAAACCTTTGAGCTAGGACTCTCGGATAGGGCTGAAAAGAAGAGCAAGAATCTGGCTTTCGTGTCCAATGATGAAGGAGAAGAAGATGAGTATGACCTGGATACTGATGAAGGTCTGACCAAAGCAGTTGTGCTCCTTGGAAAACAGTTCAACAAAGTGATGAACAGAATGGACAGGAGGCAGAAACCACATGTCCGGAACATCCCTTTCGACATCAGGAAAGGTAGTGAATATCAGAAAAGGTCAGATGAAAAGCCCAGTCACAGCAACGGAGTTCAATGCCATGGGTGTGAAGGCTATGGACACATCAAAGCTGAATGTCCCACTCATCTCAAGAAGCAGAGGAAAGGACTTTCTGTATGTCGGTCTGATGATACAGAGAGTGAACAAGAAAGTGATTCTGACAGAGATGTGAATGCACTCACTGGGAGATTTGAATCTGCTGAAGATTCAAGTGATACAGACAGTGAAATCACTTTTGATGAGCTTGCTACATCCTATAGAGAACTATGCATCAAAAGTGAGAAGATTCTTCAGCAAGAAGCACAACTGAAGAAGGTCATTGCAAATCTGGAGGCTGAGAAGGAGGCACATGAAGAGGAGATCTCTGAGCTTAAAGGAGAAGTTGGTTTTCTGAACTCTAAACTGGAAAACATGACGAAATCAATAAAGATGCTGAATAAAGGCTCAGATACGCTTGATGAGGTGCTACAGCTTGGGAAGAATGTTGGAAACCAGAGAGGACTTGGATTTAATCATAAGTCCGCTGGCAGAACAACCATGACAGAATTTGTTCCTGCCAAAAACAGCACTGGAGCCACAATGTCACAACATCGGTCTCGACATCATGGAACGCAGCAGAAAAGGAGCAAAAGAAAGAAGTGGAGGTGTCACTACTGTGGCAAGTATGGTCACATAAAGCCCTTTTGCTATCATCTACATGGTCATCCACATCATGGAACTCAAAGTAGAAGCAGCGGAAGGAAGATGATGTGGGTTCCAAAACACAAGACTGTTAGTCTTGTTGTTCATACTTCACTTAGAGCATCAGCTAAGGAAGATTGGTACCTAGATAGCGGCTGTTCCAGACACATGACAGGAGTTAAAGAATTCCTGGTGAACATTGAACCTTGCTCCACTAGCTATGTGACATTTGGAGATGGCTCTAAAGGAAAGATCACTGGAATGGGAAAGCTAGCTCATGATGGACTTCCTAGTCTGGACAAAGTACTGCTGGTGAAGGGACTGACTGCAAACTTGATCAGCATCAGTCAGTTGTGTGATGAAGGATTCAATGTAAACTTCACAAAGTCAGAATGCTTGGTGACAAATGAGAAGAGTGAAGTTCTAATGAAGGGCAGCAGATCAAAGGACAACTGTTACCTATGGACACCTCAAGAAACCAGTTACTCCTCCACATGTCTATCCTCCAAAGAAGATGAAGTCAGAATATGGCATCAAAGATTTGGACATCTGCACTTAAGAGGCATGAAGAAAATCATTGACAAAGGTGCTGTTAGAGGCATTCCCAATCTGAAAATAGAAGAAGGCAGAATCTGTGGTGAATGTCAGATTGGAAAGCAAGTCAAGATGTCCCACCAGAAGCTTCAACATCAGACCACTTCCAGGGTGCTGGAACTACTTCACATGGACTTGATGGGGCCTATGCAAGTTGAAAGCCTTGGAGGAAAGAGGTATGCCTATGTTGTTGTGGATGATTTCTCCAGATTTACCTGGGTCAACTTTATCAGAGAAAAATCAGACACCTTTGAAGTATCCAAGGAGTTGAGTCTAAGACTTCAAAGAGAAAAAGACTGTGTCATCAAGAGAATCAGGAGTGACCATGGCAGAGAGT
The DNA here is from genome assembly GCF_004193775.1 of Glycine soja. Taxonomy (NCBI): domain Eukaryota; kingdom Viridiplantae; phylum Streptophyta; class Magnoliopsida; order Fabales; family Fabaceae; genus Glycine; species Glycine soja. The sequence continues at coordinate 39,074,131 of NC_041016.1, read as the reverse complement.
TTGAAAACAGCAGGTTTACTGAATTCTGCACATCTGAAGGCATCACTCATGAGTTCTCTGCAGCCATTACACCACAACAGAATGGCATAGTTGAGAGGAAAAACAGGACTTTGCAAGAGGCTGCTAGGGTCATGCTTCATGCCAAAGAACTTCCCTATAATCTCTGGGCTGAAGCCATGAACACAGCATGCTACATCCACAACAGAGTCACACTGAGAAGAGGGACTCCAACCACACTGTATGAAATCTGGAAAGGGAGGAAGCCAACTGTCAAGCACTTCCACATCTTTGGAAGTCCATGTTACATTTTGGCAGATAGAGAGCAAAGGAGAAAGATGGATCCCAAGAGTGATGCAGGAATATTCCTGGGATACTCTACAAACAGCAGAGCATATAGAGTATTCAATTCCAGAACCAGAACTGTGATGGAATCCATCAATGTGGTTGTTGATGATCTAACTCCAGCAAGAAAGAAGGATGTCGAAGAAGATGTCAGAACATCGGGAGACAATGTAGCAGATACAGCTAAAAGTGCAGAAAATGCAGAAAACTCTGATTCTGCTACAGATGAATCAAACATCAACCAACCTGACAAGAGACCCTCCATCAGAATCCAGAAGATGCACCCCAAGGAGCTGATTATAGGAGATCCAAACAGAGGAGTCACTACAAGATCAAGGGAGATTGAGATTGTCTCCAATTCATGCTTTGTCTCCAAAATTGAGCCCAAGAATGTGAAAGAGGCACTGACTGATGAGTTCTGGATCAATGCTATGCAAGAAGAATTGGAGCAATTCAAAAGGAATGAAGTCTGGGAGCTAGTTCCGAGACCCGAGGGAACTAATGTGATTGGCACCAAGTGGATCTTCAAGAACAAAACCAATGAAGAAGGTGTTATAACCAGAAACAAGGCCAGACTTGTTGCTCAAGGCTACACTCAGATTGAAGGTGTAGACTTTGATGAAACTTTCGCTCCAGTTGCTAGACTTGAGTCCATCAGATTGTTACTTGGTGTAGCTTGCATCCTCAAATTCAAGCTGTACCAGATGGATGTGAAGAGCGCGTTTCTGAATGGATACCTGAATGAAGAAGCCTATGTGGAGCAGCCAAAGGGATTTGTAGATCCAACTCATCCAGATCATGTATACAGGCTCAAGAAGGCTCTCTATGGATTGAAGCAAGCTCCAAGAGCTTGGTATGAAAGGCTAACAGAGTTCCTTACTCAGCAAGGGTATAGGAAGGGAGGAATTGACAAGACTCTCTTTGTCAAACAAGATGCTGAAAACTTGATGATAGCACAGATATATGTTGATGACATTGTGTTTGGAGGGATGTCGAATGAGATGCTTCGACATTTTGTCCAACAGATGCAATCTGAATTTGAGATGAGTCTTGTTGGAGAGCTGACTTATTTTCTGGGACTCCAAGTGAAGCAGATGGAAGACTCCATATTCCTCTCACAAAGCAAGTATGCAAAGAACATTGTCAAGAAGTTTGGGATGGAGAATGCCAGCCATAAAAGAACACCTGCACCTACTCACTTGAAGCTGTCAAAAGATGAAGCTGGCACCAGTGTTGATCAAAGTCTGTACAGAAGCATGATTGGGAGCTTACTATATTTAACAGCTAGCAGACCTGACATCACCTATGCAGTAGGTGTTTGTGCAAGATATCAAGCCAATCCCAAGATAAGTCACTTGAATCAAGTAAAGAGAATTCTGAAATATGTAAATGGCACCAGTGACTATGGGATTATGTACTGTCATTGCTCAGGTTCAATGCTGGTTGGGTATTGCGATGCTGATTGGGCTGGAAGTGCAGATGACAGAAAAAGCACTTCTGGTGGATGTTTCTATTTGGGAAACAATCTTATTTCATGGTTCAGCAAGAAGCAAAACTGTGTGTCCCTATCTACTGCTGAAGCAGAGTATATTGCAGCAGGAAGCAGCTGTTCACAACTAGTTTGGATGAAGCAGATGCTGAAAGAGTACAATGTCGAACAAGATGTCATGACATTGTACTGTGACAACATGAGTGCTATTAATATTTCTAAAAATCCTGTTCAACACAGCAGAACCAAGCACATTGACATTAGACATCACTATATTAGAGAGCTTGTTGATGATAAAGTTATCACACTGGAGCATGTTGACACTGAGGAACAAATAGCGGATATTTTCACAAAGGCATTGGATGCAAATCAGTTTGAAAAACTGAGGGGCAAGCTGGGCATTTGCCTGCTAGAGGAATTATAGCAACTACTGCTATCTGAACGTGCTCAAACATCTCACTTAACATTAATAGCACGTTCACTACTGAGGCAAAACAAATTCGACCGTTGCTTCACACGTCCCTCTACATTCCTCATTCAAACTTATATTTTCGTGGTAATCTCGTTTTCAGCATTCCCCAACAGCTCTCAGAGATTTACGAAATCATTCCAAACGCTCTGCTTTTCCATGGCTACCTCACCAAAAGAAACTTCAGCTCCTGGTTCACCCTCTGTACCATCATCTCCATCATCCACCAAAGCACCATCTAACCAGGAACGACCTGAATTCAATATCCAGCCCATACAAATGATTCCTGGTTCAGCCCCTGTTCCTGAAAAGCTGGTTCCCAAACGACAACAGGGTGTGAAGATTTCTGAAAACCCTAGCCTTGCAACAAGTCCTAGGGAAGTAGACACGGAGATGGACAAGAAGATCCGCAGTATTGTGAGTAGCATTTTGAAGAATGCTTCTGTTCCTGATGCTGAGAAAGATGTTCCAACATCTTCCACCCCAAATATTGAAGTCCTCTCTTCACCCAGCAAAGAGGAATCAACAGAGGAAGAGGATCAAGCCACAAAGGAGACCCCTGCACCACGGGCACCAGAACCTGCTCCAGGTGACCTCATTGACTTAGAAGAGGTAGAATCTGATGAGGAACCCATTGCCAACAAGTTGGCACCTGGCATTGCAGAACGATTACAAAGCCGAAAAGGGAAAACCCCCATTAAGAGGTCAGGACGAATCAAGACTATGGCACAGAAGAAGAGCACTCCAATCACTCCTACCACATCCAGACGGAGCAAAGTTGCAATCCCTTCCAAGAAGAGGAAAGAAATTTCCTCATCCGATTCTGATGATGATGTCGAACCAGATGTTCCCGACATCAAGAGGACCAAGACATCAGGGAAAAAGGTGCCTGGTAATGTCCCTGATGCACCATTGGACAACATCTCATTCCACTCCATTGGCAATGCTGAAAGGTGGAAATTCGTGTATCAACGCAGACTTGCCTTGGAAAGAGAACTGGGAAGAGCTGCCTTGGATTGCAAGGAGATCATGGACCTCATCAAGGCTGCTGGACTGCTGAAGACTGTCACCAAGTTGGGAGATTGTTATGAAAGCCTAGTCAGGGAATTCATTGTCAACATTCCCTCTGACATAACAAACAGAAAGAGTGATGAGTATCAAAGAGTGTTTGTCAGAGGAAAGTGTGTTAGATTCTCCCCTGCTGTAATCAACAAATACCTGGGCAGACCAACTGAAGGAGTGGTGGATATTGCTGTCTCTGAGCATCAAATTGCCAAGGAAATCACTGCCAAACAAGTCCAGCATTGGCCAAAGAAAGGGAAGCTGTCTGCAGGGAAGCTAAGTGTGAAATATGCAATCCTGCACAGGATTGGAGCTGCAAACTGGGTACCCACCAATCATACTTCCACTGTTGCCACAGGTTTGGGTAAATTTCTGTATGCTGTTGGAACCAAGTCCAAATTTAATTTTGGAAACTATATTTTTGATCAAACTGTTAAGCATTCAGAATCCTTTGCTGTCAAATTACCCATTGCCTTCCCAACTGTATTATGTGGCATTATGTTGAGTCAACACCCCAATATTTTGAACTACACTGACTCTGTGATGAAGAAAGAATCTCCTCTATCCCTGCATTACAAACTGTTTGAAGGGACACATGTCCCAGACATTGTCTCGACATCAGGCAAAGCTGCTGCTTCAGGTGCTGTGTCCAAAGATACTTTGATTGCTGAACTCAAGGACACATGCAAGGTGCTGGAAGCCACCATCAAAGCCAACACATAGAAGAAAATGGAGCTGGAACGGCTGATCAAAAGGCTCTCAGAAAGTGGCATTGATGATGAAGAAGCAGCTGAGGAAGAAGAAGAAGCAGCTGAGGCAGAGGAAGATGCAGCAGAGGATACAGATTCAGATGATGATGATGATTCTGAAGCCACCCCATGATCATCAGACCTTTATGTTTTTGCTTTTTACTAGCTATAGGGGCATGTCCCTTTGAACAATGGATTACTATTGGTCTGTAATATTTGCACCTTAAGTTCATGCATTCTACTTTTGTCAAATTATGTCTAAAAAGGGGGAGTAATGGTATTAATATGTATGCAATAGTAGTATTATGCATGATGTATGATTTTGAGAAGTAGGATATGCATGATGTATGATTTTGAGAAGTAGGATACGATGTATGCATGATTCATGATTTTGAGGGGGAGTTGTATGTATACGATTTTGAGGGGGAGACTGCTGCTGCTGATGATGACTGTGTAAAGCTACTACTAAGCATGGAGACAGGGGGAGCAGAAAGCGGATGTCACATGAGATGTCATGACATCCTGGAAAAGACTAGTAGCTGATAGAAGATGCTGCAGTAAGCATGGAGACAGGGGGAGCAGGAGCAGAAAGCTGATGTCACGTGAGATGTCTTGACATCCTGGAAACGACTTGCAACTTGTCTAAACTACAGATTCCGCTGTGCTTGATTACTCTGATAATGAAAGTTGCTGATCCCACTTGCATAACTGCTCGTACCTGCTCAGGAAGTGTCTAAGTATGTTTTAGACAAAATTTGCCAAAGGGGGAGATTGTTAGTACTTAGCTCTACTGAGTTTTAAAAGATTGGCTAAGATTTTGTTAAAACATAAGCACTTAGACAATGAAGGAAAGCTGGAGTTGCTGCACATGATGTCCAACGTTATGTCAAAGAATAAGATCGGGCTGCACAATGCACAAGGCAAGATGAAATGTCAAATGAAGAATTGAAGCTGCAGGATTCACGATGTCGGATACAATGTCCAGGACATCCTGCCTGAAAATACTGGAATTGCTAAAAGCATTGAAGCTGCAGGATCCACGATGTCGGATACAATGTCCAGGACATCCTGCCCGAAAATACTGGAGTTGCTAAAAGCATTGAAGCTGCAGGATCCACGATGTCGGATACGATGTCCAGGACATCTGGCCCGAAAATACTGGACACATAAATCTGTTATATCTTTAACAGATTATTGTGCAGTTAGCAAGAGATTAGACGATCTATCTTTAGGAACGAATTAAAAGATAATTAAAGTTTGAATTACAAACTAGAAGAGTTCGTTCAGGGATTAAAGATTAAAGATTAAAGATAAAAACTAAAAGATCAAACTGTATCTTTTAGATCTTTAAGTGCAGATTTTTTCAGAAGAATGATAGATCTCATCCAGCACAAGAAGTTGCAGCCCAGATACGCTCACTGCTATATAAACACGAAGGCTGCACGAGTTCTGCACCAAGTCCGGGATTGAAGAGTTATTTTGTGAGTTTTGGGACTTGAGTGTTTTGTGAGCCACCTTGATGTTACTCTAACATCAAGTGTTGGACCTGAGTGTGTAGAGTTGATCTCTAGTGTGTAGAGTTGATCTCTAGTGTGTAGAGTTGATCTCTTTTGTTCAGAGAGCAATCTCTGGTGTGTCTTTGATTTATTTGTAAACACGGGAGAGTGTTTGAGAGGGAGTGAGAGGGGTTCTCATATCTAAGAGTGGCTCTTAGGTAGAGGTTGCACGGGTAGTGGTTAGGTGAGAAGGTTGTAAACAGTGGCTGTTAGACCTTGAACTAACACTATTTTAGTGGATTTCCTCCCTGGCTTGGTAGCCCCCAGATGTAGGTGAGGTTGCACCGAACTGGGTTAACAATTCTCTTGTGGTATTTACTTGTTTAATCTGTTAACACACTCAAATATAACCTGCATGTTCTGAAGCGTGATGTCGTGACATCCTGTACGACATCTGGCATTGGTATCAGAATTTCAGTATAATTCATAACTCACAACACAATTATTGTCACATAAGTGTTAAACACACACACTTATTCACAACCAAATATCATGTCCACAATTTAAAATCTCATAATATCATAATTCACCATCACAGGTTTACATGTATCTCACAAATTAACACATGTTCAACTTTGTACTTATACTCTTTCAACAATAATATTATAAGTAGGCATTGCTCATGAATTATACAATACCCACAACCTCACACTCGTGTTTCAAACACATTTAACACATTGTGCTACAATTTAACATTGGTTCCAAACTAGGAAACCTACATTTTCCCTTTAACACTACGCATCAACATTTTTCTCAAGATAAACACAAGTCGGGTTATTGTATAATTCACAGGTCACAATACAAGTAATGTCACATCAACTGTTAACCACACACTTATTCACAACTAAAACTCATGTTCACAACTTTACATCTCATTATGTCACAATCAACCATATCATGTTTACGTGTATCTCGTAATTTAACACGTTCAACTTTGCACTTATACTCAATCTCCATAACAATATTATAATCTCAAAGTAATATATTATTCTACAATTCATCATATATTCAATTTATCACTTATATACAATTTCAATCACAATTTCATAATCCCAATATAATTATTTATTATGCTAATCTTATTCAAAACACAAACAAATTATACAAAAATATTTCTCAATCCACGGGGAGTAAAACCCTTGAAACAATTTCACATAATCATACAAGAAGAATTTCAATACAATAAAAATCCCAAAATAAATCCAAATTTGATCCCCTAAGAATTCCTACACATGTTCATTCTAACCCCAATTGCGATAAACTCATCTGTTACCTCTAAGTGGGCTCACATGTGTATTGTGACAACAATAGCGACATCTCTAGCAGTTTCCTAAGATTCTTCAATATTTTCCTGTAACTGCTCTGATAGGGTTCCCAAATGTTAGAGAGAAGGAGAAGGGATTGAAGCCTCCGTTCCACTGTCTACGTGCGATGAGTATTTCTCCCTCTGCATATGTTATTTTGCAAATCCCAATGACAATCCAACGGTTAACAAGTCCAGCATCGTAATTTTACTGAGACAATTTTGGGTTTATATGGGAAAGGTAAAATCTACGATGCAAAGGGTATTTCTCTCAGCTTCGACATGTTTTCATAATTCCAAATGGTAAGAATGTTTGGAAATGAGTTCCGAACTTGGTGCTTAAATTTCATGATGATCCAACAGTGAATGAGTCCGAGATCATCATTTTTCTCATATAGGTTTGGTGGTATGCGGGAAAAAGAGAGGGTTTTGGGAGGAGGAGAGGGGAAAACAAAATTGAGAAGGAGAGGAGGGGTAGAGAGTATTGTCAGTCTAAAAACTGACCTAAGATTCCTCTATTTATAGCTAGGATACTCACAACCTATTATTTACTCTATTTTTCTTTATTTATTATTTTATAAACAAATACTCTATTTTATTTCTTATCAAATATCTTTTTTCCCTTTAAACCATTATTTTAATTAATAACATCATTTCTCCTTATTTATTTAATTATAAAAAATCTCACCATTTTCTAAAACTCTATCTTTTTCTAGAAAATCTTGTTAATTTATTTACGAAAAATGAGATGTTACATTGTATATATTGAGTTGTGAGCTATGAACTGTGCAATTACACAACTATAAGACCATTTAAGGGTGATGAGTAAATGTGCAATGAATTTTGTGATGGGTCCCATTGTGGGACCTCGATGAGTTAAATCACTTAAGGTGCGATGCGTTAAAATGACTATGAAAATAATTGAGATTTTGAAAACAATTGAGTAGTTGTATGTATTGCATAGTTCATAGGTAGAGTCTGTGTGTTAAAATATTTTCTAGGTTAGACCTGAATCAGGAGGGAGAGGCCCTGACGGACTCCTCAGAGTCCAGGCCTTAGGGGTAAATACACTCGATTTGAGTGCTCCTTTAAGCTTGTGTTGATCCCACATTGATGAGAATCCAGAAACTGGCCAAATACAAGCTAAAGGACCAAGTGGAGAAGGACGAAGGCCCAAGTGGAAAAGGACAAAGCCCCCGAGTGGAGAAGGATGAAGGCCCAGAGGCAGAGACACTACCAAGACTATTAATTGTTGCTGAAGGCCCAGATTAATTTGAAGGCCCATACCAAATATGTTATATTTTTATTAATAATTTTTATTTATTGTAATTTTGGCCCAAATTGTTTAGAAGACCCATGTCTATTTTTATCTTTTTGTTCAGATACACTATAAGTATTGGTTTTTGTTTTCAATAAGAGAAACTTTTGGCATTTTCATAAAATTTGGTGAGAGCTTCTCTCTGGGTTCCTTGTTGAACCAATCTCAGACTTATCAAGGTAATCCTTGTGACGTCTACCCTAACTTATCTTCCTTCACTGGAAGTGGCATCATCCAAATCTCTGTAGCATGTATCAAACGTTCCGCCTTGTAAGGTTCACATCATCTGGTATAAGAGCTTTGGCTCTTGATACAGGTTCTATCCTATCCTATTTTTTTCTTTGTAATTTGTCCAAGTTCATGTTTTGTCCTTGTTCTGTTATTTGCGTTCTTGTTTGCGTCTTGTTTCGTTCTTGTTTGGGTCTTGTTGCGTTTTGATTTTTTGTCCTTGTTCTGTTATTTGTTTTCTTGTTTGTGTCTTGTTGCGTTGTTGTTTATGTCTTTTTTTTATTTTGTTCTTGTTCTTGTTCTTGTCACGTTTTTGTTCTTGTTCTTGTTTCTTGTTTCTTTCAGATTTTGTGTCAAAAAAAAATCTGTTTGAGTTTTTTTTCAAGTTAAAAAAAAGAGAAGAAAAGAAAAAAAATGGGTGTTTGATCTTTGAACACGAAATTGAGGCCGTTAGAGGCGTTTTTTTTTTGCAAGTCTGTTATTCAATTTTTTTTATTCTATCTGTTATCTTCCTTGTTTATTCTATTTGTTATCCAAATCTGATATGTTATCCAAATCAAATCAAATCAAAATTTGTTATCCAAATCAGATCTGTTATCCAAATCAAATCAAATCAAATATGCTATCCAAATCAAATCCAATCTGCTATCCAAATCAAGTCTAATCTGTTATCCAAATCAAATCTAAATCCAAATCCAAATCAAGTCTAATCTGTTAATCAAAATCAAATCTGATTTGTTATCCAAATTAAATATGCTACACAGTCTGTGATAATTAAACTGTCTTTCCTGTTATATACCTTGTGTGTCTAATTTGATTCATCTAGGAACTTAAGAGGGAGTGAGTGGTAAAAGGAAAAAGTGAAAACATCACACAAAAGCCTATATTGAGAGCATCAAACACGAGTGAACTACCATCAAAGAGAGAAACATGTGAGTAGAGTGTGGTGAGGTCCTGAATCTTTTTTTTAAATTACTACAAAATTCTTTGTTTCTTAATCATGACAGGAGCTGGTGACAATGGTGGTGTATATCATCAACTGGACGGATCTCAGTGCTTATTACTGGACGTGATGACTACACAAATGCAACATTTGTTGAACCGTAACAATGAAGAGCTCTACTGGCGAATAGAAGGACTAGAGCACCAAATGAATCCAAATGCTGGGAGACCTTATGGTGGCAACAGAAGGGTCAATGATGGATCGAACCGAATAGAGGGGCAAGACAAAATTGAGGGAGTAAAACTCAATGTATCCTTTTTTAAAGGCAGGAGTGACCCAAATGCCTACCTTGATTGGGAGATGAAGATTCAGCATGCATTCTCCTACAATGATTATCCTGAAGAGCAGAAGGTGAAGTTAGCAGCAGCTACATTCTCAGACTATGCCCTTGTTTGGTGGAAGAAAAATCAAAGAGAGATGAAGAGAGAAGAAGGGCGGGAGATAGATACATGGACTGAGATGAGAAGGGTTATGCGAAAGAGGTATGTTCCAACTAGCTACAGTAAAACCATGCGACAGAAACTCTAGAGGTTATCCCAGGGAAGTTTGATTGTTGAGGACAAGGAGATGCAGATGGCACTAGTGAGGGCCAACATTGAAGAGGACACCAAAGCAGTGCATGATGGCTTCACCAACAAGATTTCTTTCCAACACCATGACCAGAAAATTATTCTTAAACCTCTATCCCTCAGAGAAGTGTGTGATGACCAAATCATAAGGAGAGAAAAGAGAGAACAAGAGAGAGACAATAGTGAGGCACCATAGAGGAATAGAAAAAGGAAGAGTGATACACTTGAGAGATAGAGTGATACACAAGAGAGAGAGAGAGAGAGAGTGATAATTCTAATCAGTTAACTATTTATGTTTCTCCTAGTGTTCAACCCTTATTGTAGGAATTTAAAGATGTCTTTCCCAAGGATATTCCTCATGGACTGTCACCTTTAAGAAGCATAGAACATCAAGTTGATCTCCTTCCAGAAGCTTCATTGCCTAACAGGCCAACTTACAACAGCAAGCCCCAAGAGACTCAGCATAAGGATGCATAGGCCAAAGTTGCGTATGTGAAAAGATTGTATGACCAAGTGAAGGTGCAAATTGCAAAGAAGAACAAAAGCTATGCCAGGCAAGCCAACAAGAAAAGGAAGGAAGTGGTACTTGAACCCGGTGATGATCCTGGACATTTGAGGGCAAATGTTTCCAAGAAGGAGGGAATGATGAGAATCCTGAAATTGGCCAAATACAGGCTAAAGGCCCAAGTGGAGAAGGACAAAGGCCCAAGTGGAGAAGGACAAAGCCCCCGAGTGGAGAAGGATGAAGGCCCAGAGGCAGAGACACTACCAAGACTATTAATTGTTGCTGAAGGCCCAGATTAATTTGAAGGCCCATACCAAATATGTTCTATTTTTATTAATAATTTTTATTTATTGTAATTTTGGCCTAAACTGTTTAGAAGGCCCATGTCTATTTTTATCTTTTTGTTCAGACACACTATAAGTATTGGTTTTTGTTTTCAATAAGAGAAACTTTTGGCATTTTCATAAAATTTGGTGAGAGCTTCTCTCTGGGTTCCTTGTTGAACCAATCTCAGACATATCAAGGTAATCCTTATGGTGTCTACCCTGACTTATCTTCCTTCACTGCAAGTGGCGTCATCCAAATCTCTGTAGCCTGTATCAAACGTTCCGCCCCGTAAGGTTCACATCATCATCCTTCTCCACTCGGGGGCTTTGTCCTTTTTCACTTGAGCCTTCGTACTTCACTTGGGCCTTTAGTCTGTAATTGGCCAGTTTCAGGATTCTCATCACACATGGTTGGAGCATTCTTGCAAAATAGAGTGACCCTGACTGGTCTCCCTATGATTTCAGTTAGCAAGAGTGACCTAACTTACCCATTGTGAGACCTGACTTGTCATGTACTCCTAGGCACCCAATGAGGTTTTCACTAAAAATGGTACCACATTGCATGTAGACTTGAGTCTAGTGTACCTGTTGCATAACACTTGTGTTTGACTTTCATTGAGTTAACGATTGACATCTTGGTGTTGTTTTCTGGAGTGTGTGAACTTTAATGAGTGTGAATATTTGTTTCTGATTTTGTGAAATGGTGATGTTTATGTAAATTTAGCTCTATGTATTTATATGTTTCACATGCTCTAGAGTTTTATTATATACGAATGTGATAACTCATTCCCGATGTGTGTTTGTGTTTGGGCAGAATGCCATTTTGTTTCAGGTGAGCCAACATATGACGAGTTCGACGCTGAAGATGAAGAGGCTTAGCCTTTTTAAGGGAAATGCTCTGATAGATATGACATCATGGCATGCGGTTTTTATTTCATGTGTTATAGTTTCATGAATAATATAGTTGTTTTATGTTTTTAGCTATTAGTTTGACTTCTTTTCAATCATTTGGATGACCTTATTTTGAGCCGAGATGATTTTATCATTTATTTGGACAAGTTCTATTATGATGTTCAAAAAGAGAATGTGAATCTTTTATCCTTTTTGAAATTTTTTTATTTAAATGTGTTTTAAAAATTTTAATTAATTTCACATTTATATTCCTTTTATTATTTGTACATATATGTGTGGGATAAAGGGTGTCACAATTTAGGTTATCAAGTTGATCAATTTCAAAAATTTTAGATCCAAAGCCCGACTTGAACATCTCGAGTTCTAAATAATTAAATTTCATTAGAATTGTGAATTAATTAAATCCACTCTAGTTTTTTGTCTTTTGGGTTTAAATTAGGTTAATTAGTCGAGTACTTTCTTTTCTTACAAGTGAAGCATGAAATTTAATTGTTTGAGTATAACTTGATTCAATTTATTTTTACCTCTAATACGATTTGAAAACGTGGTTTGCATTCGTAAAAGAGGTTGATCAATGCAAATGATCAGTAATGTCACAAATAGGACGGAAAAGAAATATTGATTGTTAGATATGAAACGACCAAAAAATGAGAAATAAAATTCAGCTACCGAAGCAATCCACACATGATAGACTTCCACTAATTATATATTTTGCTTAATTATCTTTTTTGTGTAGCAGGCAAACAGTGCCCTACTCCTATTGATATTAAATTGTGAAATAGAATAGTTGAATTCCATTTATAGATAAGTCTTACGAGTATATATGACCACATGTTATAATATCTGGCATATACTTTGGCTAAATGTTCATATAACATTATCAAAATATAGTTACAATATTTTTCATGCATGCCATATTAATTAATATTAATTTATTCATGTCACTAGATAAGTCAATCTATCATAGGAGATATATTTGTAGGTATATATCTATCAGTTTCGTGCTTACACTCTCGAAACAATAAATAATCTGCAATGATATTACTGTCACTTATGAGAATTCCCCAACCTTGAGAGAGTGAGACCTAGCTATAAGAGTTAAAACTTATATCCAAAATTGACAAATGACTACTTCCATTCCATGTGACTACTTTTAATTTGCTATAGATCCTGTTTATATATACAGGCAACACAAAACACTAAAAATTTGCAATGCATCAAACAACTCAAGCACATTTCTTTGACAACAACGAATGTTATCCTTAGAAAACTTGGAAATACATCTTTCCAGAGTACTTTCGTTATTATTTTCCTTTGAGGCACTATTAAAAAATACACTTTCAACATCGGTTATTTAGAACATTCTACATCGGTTCTAAAACCGATGTTGAAAGTGCTGATGTTGAATGTATCAATGTTAACATCGGTTTTGGAGAACCGATGTTAACATGTATATGACAACATCGGTTCTCTAAATACCCGATGTTAAACACAATGAATAACAGCAAAAAAAGTGTACGCATGATGAACGTTGACATCGGTTTTCCAGTAAAACCGATGTTAATATGTTATATTAACATCGGTTTTTTAGAAAAACCGATGTTAATGTAATACATTAACATCGGTTTCCTACGATAACCGATGTTAATATATTCCATTAACATCGGTTTTGCTAGAAAACCGATGTCAACGTTGATGATATTTGGTGTAGTTCTTTGTGTATAACATCGGTTATGTGTACATAACCGATGTTAATATTCAAATGTTCACATCGGTTATTTATAACTAACCGATGTTAATGTACAAGAGTTAACATCGGTTATCTACAGATAACCGATGTTAAAATACAAACGCTGACATCGGTTATACACAAATAACCGATCTTAATATACAAACGTTAACATTGGTTTTCTATTACAACCGATGTTAAGGTTCATATCGGCATCGGTTTTTGTAAATAACCGATGTTGTTTATGATATTAACATCGGTTTTTGTTAATAACCGATTTTGTTTTCAAGTATTTTTTTATATATACTTTCTGTTTTTACAGTAAACTCAAAATTGTACCTGTCAAATGCAATTTCAGGCCCAATTCACAGCAAATAAACATTTTATTCTGCTTTCAAGCAGTTTTAATGATAATAAACATCAAATAATTGTTTTATCATAAAGAACAGTCATCAAATGAATTCAATGTTCATGTTACATAAAAAATGTTAAACCAAAGTAAACTAAAGCTAAAGATAATGTCCCTAAATCCTAGGCCTGATCTCTAACTCGAAGATAAAACTGTGCCCACTGGATCCGCAATGCTTTTAATCTCTCTAAGTCCAATGGTCTAGGATCATTAAAATATTGCATGATGAAATAAATCATAATAAGTTAATAATGTAATACAAATTATAAATAAATCGATTTTGTTTGAAATAAACTTACCGCTTCCCAATTATTCCTAAAAGTTCCTAAAATGATGGTGGACATCCAGTGCATCACATAGTAGCCGCACTCAGTACTTCCTTTTTGTCTATTACACTAAATACATAATGAAATTTGGATATTAATTAAACAACTAGTGTACAGACACATAAAGAAATATATATAAGTGGAAGTTTTATGTAAATGATGTACCTTGACGACAATCCACCTAGCAGAAGCCTTTGATTTAGGCTGTGGAGCATCATCAAGACCCTTGATAGCACTGTTCCATATGAGTAACAATTAAAAACTGGTGTTGTACGTTGAGGTATTACAATGAAAATGTATTGAAAAGAACACTAACCTATTAATAATCCCCTTAAGGTAGTTGTCTGGCCTGTTATGCAATGAACAAAACCAGACAACTAGGTGTTCCTTGGGCAGGATGACCACCATCTGCCAGTGTCCGCTACAGTGGAACCTAAAATGGGTTAGTACATTAGTAAACATTAATTAAATTTAGTTATTTGTGACTTACCCATTTAGGTAGGCTCCAAGATAGACATCGCGTTGTGAACTCTGCATCCAACTCTTTATGTAACTTTCAGACTCAAACTGCGATTGCCCAGACCTCTGAATGGACTATGGCTCGAGGAATCCATAGATATCAGAATTTCCCACTTGCATACATGTTTCAGTGAGATGCCTGTTTATGTTAAGTCAAAGTTAAATATTTATGAATTGAAAGCCCTAACTTATGTAATTAAAAGCCTTTTATATAAAGACTTACAGAATCCACAAGTGTAACACTGATATGTTGAGACATTGACCACCATGTGCAATTTCGGAGAGGTCTTCGTGCTTTTTGTAGAGGGGGAAATCTGGATTAAAGACCCCGAACACGGTGGCATCCCATCTAACCTGATAAGGCCTCAAGAAAAGCTCTGGGATGGTCAATGTCATCAGATAAAGTGGATCATCGACCTTCGGATCGGGCTTCGGAGGTGGTTTTGCCAGAGACACAGCTACCTGTTCATGAAACAAAGTTAAATAGCCTAATTTGAGGCACGCTTAATGAATTAATCTAAAAAGAAGAAACATATAGTAAGGACAATAAGTACCTGCTGTGATAAAGACTTGACCAGATGTGTCGGCCAAGCAAGGAAGGTGTGAAGTGCCTGTCCCACTAAGGAAACCTCATCAGTGGGTACAGGAACTGGAGCATCTGCATCTGTAACCTCCTCCACACTCACCATTACTTGGCCAGGCAACAAAGGAGTGTTATGAACAACAGTGGATCCCTCATAAACTCTCCCCATGGCAACCAGGCAGGCAGGATCTACTTCTATGTATAAGCCGCACCTGTCAGAGTCACCCGTCTCAGGATCGTTTCCTGAGGGATCAACACAACTCCCCTTTGTGCTCACACGAGGACCGGAGGGACCAACCAGAGGCTCAGGAGGCACTGCAAGTCCCTGAGATTGCATCTGCGACTGATGCTGGCTGAAGGATGCCATGACCTGCCTCGTCACTTTCTCTGCGATGGACTCCTCTAGCTGGTCCCTGATCTGCTGGGTCAGCTGCTGTAATTCGTCAGGAGGCAGGGAGGAAGCGTTGCGGGACGTCCGTGGAGCCAATCCAAAGTATTGCTTGATGGTGACACCAGCTCCAGCAGCACGGACACGTCCAGGGTGCTTTGGACGCCCAATAGCAGCGGCGAGAACATCCTGACGTCTATGGGGGACGAATGATCCCTGTGTGGCCTGCTCCTCAAACGAATCATGCACAGAAAACACACAGTGGTACATGGCATTCTCAAAATATTGAAACATAATTGTAATGGTTAGTTGAAAATGACTTACAATCTTCTCAGCGATTTCCTTTGCGGCCTCAGTCGTCATCTCCCCTGTCTTCTTCGTGCGGGTCATCTTCCACTTCACGTGGCGTCTGACCGGGGATGGAGGGTCGATGACGCCATCAACGCTTCCTGACTGTGCAGCTTCCTCCAACTTCTTCTTCGTCTTCTCAGCCAGGAGCTTCTGCTCCAAATAATCATAACCCCCACGAGACAAAACATGGGGGGCAGTATTCTGCTTCTGGATGGCCTGTGCCTTCATGCGCACATCCTGAAAAAATTAAACAATAATGTTTGAAATGGGTAGAATGAAGTATAACAACATCATGTTTAATATGAAAAACAACTTAAATGGCAAGAAGCATACCTCCCAAGAAGGGTCTCTGCGAGTCTGGCAAAACTGGGCCCACTTTTCCTTGATGATGTCGTATTTCTCACAAACAGTGTCCTCGACACCATCCTGATCGACTGCAAGGGCCCATTTCCTCGTGAGGTCTAATTTAAACTGCCTCCATCTCTCCCCCACGATCTGTAGTAACTTCCTTTTCGTCCTACTGTCAGAAGCTTCTAGGATATCAAATTCCGCCTGACAACATCAAATAAAGTTTATTTGTTACAATAATGTATTTTTTGGCTATTAATTAAAAAAAATCAAATAAGAAAAGACAAATACCTGAATATCCTTCCAAATTAGGTCCTTCTGAGCAGTAGGGACCTCCTTCCAGTTCTTGTAGGTGATGTCCACGTTATCACGTGCCACAATCCCCAAATATGTTCTTAATTTCTTCCTGTGGGGACCGTCAGCCTTCCCGGTAGCAGGATCAACATGCACCACTGGTCTCTCAACACCAGGTGGTCTAGTGGACAACGATCGTAGATGTGAGGCTTTGCGTGTCCGCTTCACGGCAGACGGCGAAGCCGATGCGTCCGAAGGAGGAGGAGGAGGAGGAGGAGGAGGAGTGCAGGCAGGTGGAGAAACCATGATCTTTTATACAATAACATACAAAATAGGATTAATGAAAAGAGGATCAGTCATCAGTTTTTTTTGGAAGGCAAAAGTATAATATTATTAAACAAAACCCCACCACAGAAGGAGACAAGACAAATTAACCAAAGGACTCTGAAAGATTGGTAGTTGTGCTTTTTAATTGTGATTTGGGGCAACCATGTTATAAAAAGTCTATTACATGTAATCAAAAGTCAATGTATGCTTGATGGAATATAAATACTATATCTTCAGAAATACACATATACATGGCATCCTTAGGACTTCATCCATGTTTTCTTTGATATTGATTTTCTTTTTTGCAGAAAACAAAGAGGGGAACGAGCAACAATTTGAAGGTTGTACATTCAGGAACTAAAGAATTCAAAATAGCTAGTAATAAGAGGAATTTGTTTTTGGGATTTTCTGACCACCAAGAGCGGCTATGCAACAAGCTTGCACTTGAGGAAGGAAGGATATTTGCAGCTAATGAACAACTTTCTTAACTATTTGTCCTTCAGATTTTACTGTTTCTTTTTGCTAATATGTAAATATAAATAGTATAAGGCTATGGCTTATGGACATGGTCTTTTTTACCCCTAACAATCTTAGAAGTAAATATAGACCATGTTTTTACGCAATAGCCTTATACTATTTATATTTACATATTAGCAAAAAGAAACAGTAAAATCTAAAGGACAAATAGTTAAGAAAGTTGTTGATTAGCTGCAAATATCCTTCCCTCCTCAAGTGCAAGCTTCTTGTGTAGCCGCTCTTGGTGCTCAGAAAATCCCAAAAACAAATCCCTCTTATTACTAGCTATTTTGAATTCTTTAGTTCCTGAATGTACAACCTTCAAATTGTTGCTCGTTCCCCTCTTTGAGAATGAGGAGGATCTTCATAGGACTTCATCCAATTGATGTTTTTCGCCAGTTTCATCATCCACCACCCTTTTCTTCTCTGCCTTCTCACGTTTGTTGTTGTTAAACCTATATTTATGCCTTCTTCCCTTCATGTCTTGTTTTATTACAACTTTAGCCGAATTTCCTATCTTCAGCACAGTTGAATCTCCTGTCTTATTCTCCAATGACACACTTTGATGGCCTGTATCTCTTTTCTTCGTATGTTCTAGTGGTTCAGCTTCAGAATGTATAGAGCAATCAGAATTTTCTAGTGATCACCAAAGGCTTCTGCATCAGCGTTGACACTCTCTACCTTCTTTGGTTTATGCTTTTGTGCTGCATTCCGTGCTTCCTCCTTATAATTCACAGATTTATTGGAGGTCTCACTAGAAGGATCAGCACCAATATGTGCCTGTTCCTCCTCTACCAGCTCAATATCTTTTGTTTCACCTTTGCTTTTGTAAACTACTTTGTAATTTACAAAACAAAAGTTGAAAGGAAAGATATTGAGCTGGTAGATGAGGAAGAAGCACAGATTGGTGCTGATCCTTCTTGTGCAACCTCTAATAAATCTGAGATTTATAACGAGGAAGCACGGAATGCAGGATAGAAACCTAAACCAAAGAGGGTGGAGAGTGTCAATGCTGATGCAGAAGCCTTTGGTGATCACTGGAAAATTCTGATTGCTTTATGCATTATGAAGTTGAAGCACTAGAACATACGAAGAAAAGAGATACAGGCCATCAAAGTGTGTCATTGGAGAATAAGACAGGAGATTCAACTGTGCTGAAGATAGGAGATTCGGCTAAAGTTGTGATAAAACAAGACATGAAGGGAAGAAAGCATAAATATGGGTTTAACAACAATAAACGTGAGAAGACAGAGAAGAAAAGGGTGGTGGATGATGAAACTGGTGACAAACATGAGCTGTATGAAGTCCTAAGGATATCATCTAAAACAAAAAACCGATGCCTCAATCAGAGAAAAATGTAGCTGTGACTTACTTGCTTTGGTGACCTCTGTCTCTGCAGAAAATTACATTAGACGATGTTAATCAATTCTCCTTCATTATGATCATTTCGATTAGCATGAACGTCGTCAGGTTCTTCTTCTCCGACAACATTACGAGTGATTTGAGCGGTCAAAGGACTAACATAGGTGTCCATGTATGAATCATCATCTTCTACATTAACACCAATTGTTTTGCGCTGTAGAACCACGCACCACCTTTCCTCACAAGGGTCTTGCACGTAAAATACTTGTCTAGCTTGTTCTGCCATGATGAAAG
Source organism: Glycine soja (assembly GCF_004193775.1). Taxonomy (NCBI): domain Eukaryota; kingdom Viridiplantae; phylum Streptophyta; class Magnoliopsida; order Fabales; family Fabaceae; genus Glycine; species Glycine soja. The sequence continues at coordinate 39,054,854 of NC_041016.1, read as the reverse complement.
GGTCATTGTGGTAACCAAGTTTCTTTAGGTCTACCAGCGTAAATCCTATATCATCGGTGCACACACCGGTGTTGTTGTCAACCCATTTACATTTGAAAACACATACCGTAAATTTCACATAATTAAGCTCCCAAATTTCATCAATGAACCCAAAGTAAGGGATGGAAGCTACACAGGGATTGGCGTCATTGACACTTGCAAAGTGTTGAGATTCAACCCTTAGGGTGACCCCGCTGTTCTACATTGTACTTTTGTCATCTTGTGCTTTTGTGTAAAATGAATACCTGTTTAAGTCATATCCTTGCCAGGTTATAACATTTCTTTTAGGCCCATCTGCTAGCTTTCTTAATGTTTTTGAAGCATTCTCATCTGCAAAGATTGTATCTTTAAACCAATCACAGAAAGTCTTGTTATGCTTTTTCAACACCCAATTCTTTGACATTTTCGGATTATTCTGTTTGACTAAAGCTTCATGCTTAACTATGTATGGCAAAACTTCATTACTGTTGTTCAAGACATACAAGTGAGCTTGTAACAAATCTTCTACACTTGGAGTGATCACATGCAGTCCTCTTGAACCCTTACCACCCACTTTGTCATCATGCCGAGACTCAGAAGCCCAACATGTTTAGCCTTCTCTAAGTATTATGAACAAAATTCCATGGCTTCTTCTGCAATGTACCTCTCAACAATAGATGCTTCTGGACGATATAGATTCTTTGTATACCCTTTTAAGATCTTATTGTATCGCTCAACCGGGTACATCCATCGTAGATAAACAGGACCACAACATTTGATTTCTCTGATCAGATGCACAATCAAGTGAATCATGATGTCAAAGAAAGTAGGGGGAAAATACATCTCCAACTGGCTTTGTATAATTGCGGCCTCATTTTCCAACTCATCAAACATGACTGGACCAATGACTTTGCTACATATAGCATGGAAGAAAAAGCACAGGCGAGTTATCGCTAACCTGACTTTGTTTGGCAAGATGTTTCGTATAGCCACGGCTATCAATTGTTGCATGAGCACGTGACAATCGTGAGACTTTAACCCTACAAGCTTAAGCTCCTTCAACTGCACAAGGCTCTTAATATTTGAAGAGTATCCTTGTGGAACCTTCACCCGACGAAGACACTGACAAAAACTTATATTATCCTTCTTTGACAAAGTATGGCAGGATAGGGACAAGTAAATTTTCTTCCCATCAGACCTTGGATGCAACTGTGATCGTATACCCATATCAGCTAGATCTTGACGGGTATTCAAGCCATCCTTCGTCTTGCCTTGAATGTTAAGGAGCGTCCCAATCACACTGTCACAAACATTTTTCTCCACATGCATAACATCAATACAATGTCTAACGTCAAGATCACACCAGTACGGAAGATCAAAGAAAATGGACCTCTTCTTCCATATGCAACTCTGACTTTTATCCTTCTTGTGGGTCTTCCCAAATACAGTATTCAGGTGTTGAACCCGTTGATATACCTGCTCACTAGTCAACGATATCGGTGCAATATCATGCTCTTGACTTCCATTAAAAGCTTTTTTCAGTCGCCTATAAGGATGATTGGGTGTTAGAAAGAGGCGATGCCTACTGTAGACTGTTTTTCTCCCATGTTTAAGTTGTATGTAACTTGTATTTTCTTCACAGATGGGGCATGCATGATGACCCTTAACACTGTAACTGCTGAGATTCCCATATGCTGGAAAGTCATTAATGGTACAAAAAAGCATTGCACGCATTTCAAAGGTCTCCTTGCGAAACGCATCAAAGACTACAACCCCCTCGTCCCACAACTTTCTCAGATCTTCAACCAACAGACTTAGATAAACATCAATGTCATTTCCTGGCTGTCTTGGGCCCGATATCATCATAGACAACATCATGTATTTTCGCTTCATGCACAACCAAGGAGGCAAATTGTAAATTACTAGCAGAACTGGCCATGAACTGTGTTGAGTGCTTAAGGTGCCATATGGATTCATTCCATCACTGGTTAGTCCAAGTCTAAGATTTCTTGGCTCATTCCCGAAATTCGGATACAAACCATCAATCTTCTTCCACTGGGAGAAATCAGTCAGATGACGGACCATTCCATCAGAAATCCTTCCATTTGCATGCCAGGTAAGGTCTTTTGCGTCGTCCTCATTAGCAATAAGACGCTTAAACCTTGGAATGATTGGAAGATACCACAAAACCTTTGCTGGGGGGCCCTTGTTGGAGTTTTCATCAGAACTACTTTCTTCTTCATCCTTCACTTTGTACCGTGAAGTCCCATAGATAGGGCATTTGGACATTTCTTGGAATTCATGCCTGTACAGTATGCAATCATTGGGGCAAGCATGAATCTTTTGATACTCCATACCCATCGGACACAATATCTTTTTCGCCTTATAGTAACTTTTAGGCAATGTGTTGTCCTCTGGAAGCAGATTGTGCACTACCTCAAGCAGTGAGGTGAAACTTTTGTCACTCCACCCATACCTGGCCTTGACATTAACCAGACTTAACACAACAGACAACAGGGTTAATCTTGCACCCTGCATACAAAGGCTTCTTAGAATCACTCTGAAATCCTTCATACACAGGGGCGTGTGCTTGCTGGAAAGACTCTTGTCCAAGGTCACGAATCATGTCCTTTAATCGATCTCCTATTTCTACATCAAACAGTTCAGATTAGGACCCACTCTGCATGTCTGTGGCTTCACCATGCCATATCCACATCGTGTAATTCTTCTTAATCCCATCACACAATAGATGGTCCCGTATGTCATCAAGTAATTGTCGTCTTCCATTCAAACAGTTGATGCAAGGACAATAATATTTTCCTTCTTCATTCGGTCGACTTCTTTCTGATGCAAATTGCAAGAACTGTTCGACGCCATCCTTATATTCTGTGCTCATTTGACTTTCATTCATCCAACTTCGATCCATCTAAGCAATTCCATGCATGAAAATCTCACTTTTTTATTTATAGGTGTGGCCCTATCCCATTTAGGAAAATTGTCTTTTATGTTAGCTTCAAACGTCAGGGTTACCATTATTTACAAAAATTTGACTAAATTTCGGCAGCATTTCACATTGGTCTCCAAGTACACGACATGGCATCGGTGAAATGAATTTCCCGATAATCAAGTATGCACTAGGAGAACAACTTGAAATGCATTGAACCGAAATTTAATCAAATTAATGAAAATAATAATAACCTTCACGAATGAATCTAACATAAAAATACCAGTCTCCCCAAACTGTCCAAACGGACAATTCAAGACTAAATACAATGGCTAATGCAAACTGTCCGCAAGAGTCATTGCATTCAGTCTCAAACGGGAATCTAAGGTTCACTCACCATGAACAACAATTGTTTATATAGCAAATTACACTGATCACATACAACAACATACAAAAGGTCAAATTCAATTACAGACAAATATAGACATCAGCGGTTGTTTATGTAACTAATTTCAAATGCTGGGTTTCAAGGGTGCTTATGCTTCATTATTGTAGTTGGGTATATGTGTGTGAGTGTGTATCATGAGGGTCTGTGGGTATGAAATCCTCACCTTATGACTGCCCTTGAGCTTCCTCTGAGTGATTGGGAGGACAAATGGATTGATGTGTACTTCGACATAAGTTCAAAGTTGCTAGGCATTTGCAATGCATTTAGCTCTGAGCTCTGACAAAGTTTGTCTTTGCTGACAATGGTACTTATGATGTCATCAATGCATATCTCCACCGAGCTTCTGCATCTTTCAACGAGCTCAAATGGAGGGTGGGGTGGAGAAAGGGTTAAATTTTGGGAGGATAAGTGGATACATGATGAGGTTTCATTGGAAGTTAAATATCCTAGATTGTTCCTAATCTCGGAACAACAAAATCAATTAATACAGCAGATGGGAGGGTACAAAGATGGGGAGTGGGAGTGGAATCTATCTTGGAGAAGGCCATTGTTCGACAATGAGATAGCAATGGCTGTCAATTTCCTAAAAGATGTTGAAAGGTCAGTTATTCAGCAAAATGGAAGAGACGCATGGGTGTGGATGGCAGATCCAAGTGGGAGCTACTCGGTGCAATCTGCATACAAGGTAATGAGGGGGTCTATAGTTGATGGGATCAAGGACAGGGCTTTTGAGGAGCTGTGGCAGCTGAAGATTCCAACCAAATATGCAGTATTTGCATGGAGGCGTCTTAGAGATAGACTACCCACTAGAATAAACTTACACAGGAGACAAATAGATATATTGGATAGGCACTGCCCATTTTGCAGCAGAGAGGAAGAGGAAGAAGGACATTTGTTTTTCCACTGCAATAGAATCATTCGTATTTGGTGGGAATCATTATCCTGGGTGAACAAATCTGCAGCTTTTCCAAAAGATCCAAGACAACATTTTCTACAGCATGGAGATATATTGAATGAGGGGAGAAGGGTTACTAGGTGGAAATGCTGGTGGGTGGCAGTGACCTGGACCATTTGGCAGCAACGGAATACGATAGTATTCTCCAATGAAACATTAGACAGCAACAAATTGATTGGCGAAGCAGCTTTCTTGTTGTGGACTTGGCTGAGGCATTTGGAGAAGGATTTTTTTTTTCATTTTAACCAATGGTCTAGTAATCTTAGAGAAGGGATAGTGTAATAGCTCAGAATAGAACTTTTGATTAGCAGTTTTTCATTAATATGGTCTATGGGCTGGCTGTGGTTCCTTTTTAGACTCCATTCAGTCTAATCTCGAACCACTAGCTTAGGCAACAAAAATTGTATTTCAGTACCTCTGGTACTCAATTATCTATATATATACTTATCTTTGCTGATAAAAAAAAAGAAAACATGTATAACATATACCACTTAAGGGCACTGATTAACAAATTGAAAGATGGAAATTTATTGAAAATTATAGGAAAATGCTGATGGTGTCTGTGTGTGTGGTTGTCTGTGTGTGTCTGTGTGTGTGTGTATGTGGGTGTGGGTGTGTGTGTGTTTCTGTGTGTGTGGCTGTGTGTGTGTGTGTATGTGGGTGTGGGTGTGTGTGTGTTTCTGTGTGTGTGGCTGTGTGTGTATGTGGATGTGGGTGTGTTTCTTGTGTGTGGTTGTGTGTGTGTGTGGTTGTGTCTGTGTGTGTGTGTCACTTTGTGTGTGTGTGTGTGTGTGGTTATGTGTGTCTATGTCGGTGTGTGTGTGTGGCTGTGTGTGTGTGTGGGTGTGTGGGTGGCTGTCTGTGTGTGTGTTTATGTGTCTGTGGCTGTGTGTGTGTGTGTGTCTGTGGCTGTGTGTGTGTCTTTGTATGCCTGGCTCTGTGTGTGTGTGTTTGTGTGTGTGTCAATGTGTGTGTGGGTCTGTGGCTGTGTGTGTGTGTGTGTGTGCCTGTGTGTGTGTCAACAGCACAAGCTGGATTTCAAAGATAGCTTTAGGGGAGGAGTACTATTGACAAATACTGAATTGATCTTAGATAAGTTAGTCAAACAAATACAACAATTTATCTACCAAACAAATACAGTAGTATATGTGTATATAAATGCTATGACAAATGTCAAAACAGTAGTCTATCATAATACATATAAAGATAGTAGACCGTACAAACGTACCTAGAGTTGCTATAATCAAAGAGCTTCCACAGCAATGCCAATTAGCAGTAGTAAATGATAAGCCTAAAAAAAAAGCATACAGAAATTATCCACAGTGTATTTAAACCCTTTTAAAGCCTATTATCTACATTTCAATTAAAATACAACATCCATAATCAACTTAAACCAGCAGAAAAAGAAAATTTCACTGCAACAATAAACAAATTCTGGCCAATAAGGCAATTTTGCTTATCATAGTCAAAATTTTTCCTATCATAGTCAAAATTTTACCATGTATACGGCATAAACTGATAGTTCTAATTGAATCATACTATACGGCAAAAACACTCCCTCCTTAAAGCTCGACCCCTGCAGATTGAGGAAAATCACCCTTAGCTTCAACAAGGAGATGATGTTTCAGCAATTCAAACTCCCAACCAGGATAAGGCTAGCAATCAGAGTAATGTGGAAGCAGAAAGGAGGCTAAAAAGCATTATTGAGTGCAGTGCAGAGGTGTTGGAAGAGGCTCAACACTTATGGCATCTTGGAGAAAATATAGGCATGGAGGCAGCTACAACTAATTCAGATATTCTTCACAGCTATGCCTCTATGGAGTGCAGAGATAGAAAAGAAGCAATGGAGGTAGATGATATTCCCTGTGTGGGGAAGCCTCTGATGATTGGTTATGTAAATGACCTGATAGTTCCCAATTCATCCTTGAAAGGAATTATTCAGATCATTGCCCCATTCTCATGAATTCTAAACATACTGATTGGGGCCCTAAGCCTTTTAGGCTCTTTGATGCTTGGCTGTCTAATAAGGATTACACTAAGGTGGTCAGGGACTGCTGGTCTGCAAATCAGCCTATGGGATGGGGGGGTTATGCATTAAAATGTAAACTTCAGAACCTCAAGCATAGGCTAAAAACTTGGAGTAGAGATAACTGTGGAGATTTGGGCAGCAAGGTGAAGCAAACACAGAAAAAGTTGAATGATCTGGAGAACTTTCTAACAACTCACTGATGCAAGCTCCATTGGAGCTTGTAGGCCTAGGATCTTCTTCATCAATGGTTTCCTTTGCTTCTTAGAAGATGAATGGCAGCGGAATGGAGAAAGGGAGAGAGAGAGGAGACGCCACTTCAAGGAGAAGATGAGTCTAGAAGAAGCTCACCACCATAGGAGGCCATGGATAAGAGCTTGGAGGAAGAGGAGATGAATGAAGGGAGAGGGAGAGAAGAGCACGAAATTTTGTGCTCTAAATGAGCTTTGAAATCTGAAGTTTAATATTCAAATCATCAAAGTTGAAAAAAATGCACACACATGACCTCTATTTATAGCCTAAGTGTCACACAAAATTGGAGGGAAATTCAAATTTCACTTGAATTTGAAATTGAATTTGTGGAGCCAAACTTTGGAGCCAAAATTTCACTAATTATGATTAGTGAATTTTAGTTATGGTTCAGCCCACTAATCCAAGATCAATTCCAAGATTCTCCACTAAGTGTGCTTAGGTGTCATGAGGCATGAAAAGCATGAAGGACATGCACAAAGTGTGACTATATGATGTGGAAATGGGGTGTAGTAAGCAAATGCTCACCTCCCCCTCTAAAATTTAATTGGATTGGGCTTCTACCAATTCAATTAAATTTATTTCCAACCACACACATCAAATATCCACTTAGTGCATGTGAAATTACAAAACTACCCCTAATACAAAAACTAGTCTAGGTGCCCAAAAATACAAGGGTTGAAAAATCCTATATTTCTAGGATACCCTACCTACAATATGGAGCCCTAAATACAAGTACCAAATATAATGACATCCTAGTCTAATATGTACAAAGATAAATGGACCCAACCTTGGCCCATGGGCTCAGAAATCTACCCTAAGGTTCATGAGAACCCTAGGGCCTTCTTCAGCACCTCTAGCCCAATCTTCTTGGAGCCTCTTGCTCATGGTTCTAGTGATTGGTCCCTTCCTAAGGAGGATTGCATCACTCACCCCTCTGATCAGCAAGTCCAAGAGCTCAAGAGGACACAGGCTGACCTATGGGAGCAGTCTTTTCTTCATGAATCAATAGTGAGACAGAAGTCTAGAAGCAAGTGGATCATAGAGGGAGATGGCAACACTTCTCATTTTCACAAAATTATAAACTTTAGCATAAGAAGGAATGCCTTGAGAGGGTTGCACATTGAGGGTAGATGGGTAGACAACCCTGTTGTGGTTAAGGCTGCAATTCTCCAGCACTTCCAAGGCAGATTTGCAGAACCTTCCTTGAACAGACCCAATCTGGATGGCTTTTAATAGAGCTCTTCTTATGAAGTGGAAATGGTTGATGTTCCAGCAACAAGATCATCTATGGAGCAGAATACTCACCTCAAAGTACAGGGGTTGGAGAGGCTTGGAAGAGGGCCCTCCTAAGCAGATTTTTTCCTCTCGGTGGTCTAACTTAAGATCTATTATTCATCACAGCAGCATGGTTGCTGTCAATAAGCAATTTCGCTGGAAACTGGGCAGTGGTGATCAAATCCTATTTTGGGAAGACTCTTGGGTGGGAGATGGAATTACTCTTAAAGACAGATACCCATAATTATATCAAATATCATCCCAAAAATTAAAGACAATGGCAAGCATGGGGATCTTTGGAGAATCTGGTTGGGAGTGGAAATTCTCCTGGAGAAGATATCTATTTGACAATGAACAGGGGGGAGAAGATATCAATTCTAATGTACCATATATCTGCCCTATTCTCAGGTACACAAGAAATTAAACTTAAAAACACCACCAGAACCATGAAGATGAGCTCCCTTCAATGGAAGTTCAAACCCCAACCTAACAAAAAACCATGATTCAATAATTCTAGCCCACAATAGAAGACAAATTAAAAAAAAAAATTCTATGTACACTTGTTGACTCCAAGAAAAAGCTCATGCCCAACAGGAAGGATCTCATACAAAGTGAAGAAAGAGGGACTTAAGAAAAAAAAGAGAACTTTTTTTGAACTTGGTAGATCCTTTTTGTTGTGTTTCATGAATCATTGTACTCATGTCAGCATATGAGCATAATGACACAGTGCCTCAGGATGTAGAAACGAGCCCTTTGCTCTTTGACCAGCCTAGCACACTTTCTAGCAAAAGCACACTTCCTCTGAGTGGAAGAAGAAGAAGAATTCTTCATGAGAGAGGAAGAAGAAGTTTGTTGAGATACATTCAAAAAGGTCACAAAGCTGGAATCAGATTTAAATAAACTAGAGGAGAACTCAATGCATAGAAAGTTAACGGAGCAAGAAAAATTGGAGAGGAAGCAGTTACAGGAATCTCTTTGGGTTGCTGCCCAAGCCCATCAATCCTTACTTAGGCAGAAATCCAGATGAAGATGGTTAAAAGAAGGCGATTGTAACACAAGTTTTTTCCACCTATTGATGAATGCTAACCGAAATAGAAATTCTATCAGGGGGGTATTCATTGATGGTTCATGGACTGACGACCCACACAAGGTGAAGGAAGAGGTGAAATCCTTTTTCTTCCATAGGTTCCAAGAACCAATTGGTCAGTGACCCAAGATTGATGGAATCAGGTTTCAAACTGTTAATCAACAGCAAAATAACGAGCTTCTGGCACCTTTCATGGATGAAGAAATTCAGAAGGCAATTTTTAAAGCTGCAGCGAAGCTTTTTATGAAGGAAGGCAATTCACAAAAGGATTGCATGGATTTAATGGAAATCGGTATGCTTACCAAAAGAAAAGGCTGGCTTGGGCATCAAGGATATTGAAACATTCAACCTCGCACTACTTGGAAAATGGAAGTGGCAATTAATGCAAGAAAATGGTGAGCTGTGGACCAGAGTTCTGAAATCGAAATATGATGGATGGAGGAACCTTGAAGAAACAGGAAACTCAGCAAAGCAATCTGTTTAGTGGAGGGATCTAAAACACACTTTTAATCAATCACAATAGGTAATGGTTATTCAAAATAACATGAGGTGGAAGGTGGGAGATGGAGAGAAAATTAGATTCTGGAAACACAAGTGGATTAATCAACAGGAATCACTAGCAGAAAGGTACCCCAGGTTGTTTATCATATCCTCACAGCAGAATAACACCATTAGGTTTTAGGTTTTAAGATGACATATAGAGTTTTAGGTTTATCAAAGAATTTCCCATAACAAATCCAACACTATATCCCCACAATGCAAATAGTACAAGAGCAAGCAATCAATATACTTTAGCATCTCACACCCATACTCCATTTCAAGCATTATATTTTTTTTCATATTTAGACATAACTTGACAACAGAGACATACCTTCAATGGCTTCCCTGGGAGGCTTAAAGCCAACCACAATGGACTTCCAAAATCGCTTCCCTCCCTTTCCTTTCGTAGTTTTCTTCGACCTACGAAAGTGAGAAAATCTTAAAACGAGGAATGCCTAATGTTAAAACGAAAGGACGTACCTCAATCGATAAGTGGCAGACATGAACTCCACAAAGACCAACTCCACAATGTGGTTGCAGTCACGGAAGTGCAGCCCAGTTTGCGACAAAGACGAACTTAGGGCAGAAGGAGAAAGAAGAAGAACGCCCTGGGAGTCTTAAGGTGAACCACAATGCACTTCCAAAATCGATTCCCACCCTTTCTGGGACTCTTTCCTTTCCTAGATTTCTTCGACCTGCGAAAGCGAGCAAATGTTAAAACGAGGAACGCCTAATGTTAAAACGAAAGGACGTACCTCAATCAATAAGTGGCAGAGACAAACTCCACAAACATGAACTCCACAATGTGGTTGCAGTCACGGAAGCGCAACCCAGTTTGCGACAAAGACGAACTCAAGCAGAAGGAGAAAGAAGAAGAACGATAGGGTTCGAGCGCGCGGGTTCTGCAATTTCAGATTTTTAATATATAATGACAACAACATCGGTTTTTTAAAAATAACCGATGTTAACATCAACTAGGTAACATCGGTTTTAAGAAAACCGATGTTAAAATCAACTGGTTTTTCCCAAACCCATGTTAACAACGACATACCAACATTGGTTTTTCCAAAACCGATGTTAACTACTCCATAGTAACATCGGTTATTTAAATAACCGATGTTAATATCGAGTACTTAACATCGGTTTTTCCGAAACCGATGTTAACTATGTCTAATTATTTACAAAAATGTCATCACGCTTTTGTTAACATCGGTTTTATGAATAACCGATGTTAATCATGCGATGTTAAATCTAAAAATTGTAGTAGTGAGGTCAAACCCAATAAGCAGATTATGTTGAAGGCCACTATACTTTTACTACCTTGGGTTTAATTTTCCATTTAAAACTAGTTTCAACAAACAAGGAGAATGTTCCTAATGGGTAGAAATACATTTATGCTTTACAAACTTCTACAAAACCGACAATTATGGTTCACACCTTGGTCGTTGACGGCGACGCAACTCGACGACAGTGGTGGCACAACATAACGATAGAAGGAATAAATCACGACGGAGCGACTAGGGTGGAGCAACGAGCCTTAGGTATGACAGTGAGGTGGAAAAGTCTTAGAATCAGAGAAAAGTTTGGTCGTACGAGAAACTGAGGAAAAGTAAAGAGTTTTAATTTCTACACAACAAAACAAAGACAATTTCAAAATAAACGTCATTAATGACGTCGATTTAAATTACAAAAATGCCACCATGTCTTTTTTAAGATGGTTATACAATTCATCGTCGTTGTACACATCATTTGAAGATGGTTTCAGGGAACCGACATAGGAACTGCGTCGTAAAAAGCTATTTTAGTAAAATCGTCTTCATTTAAAAACTTCCTTTTTACAAAATTATCACTGCCTATTATACTAAGACAATTTCGGGGGACAATGTAGGAACTACGCCCTAAAAAGCTATTTTTTTAGTAGTATCCCTTTGTTTTTAATAACAATAAGTATTTTAATAACAAATGAAAAAATTATCTTGATTAATAACAATAAGTATTTTAATATTTTTCCAAGGGGCGAATAACCAAAGAAATTTTTTTACTAGTATCGCATAAATAAATATAATTATTAGTGACTGATTGTTAAGGAGAATAAAAAGATAAGGGAAAAGGAAAATAATAAATGTAATAGATAATGCGGTGAAAATGAAGAAATGATTGAAATTGAAGTATAAGAAAATGGTAAAAAATAATAAATATGATTATTAATGATTTAAAAATTTAATAAGTATTAATGATATAATTAGAAAGCATGTCAGTAATTGTCAAAGGACAAAGTCAAAATCTACATGATAAAGTCAAAATTCACATGAAGAAATACCAGACACTTTCTTTATTTTATATAGTAGATAAGGATATCTTTTTGTTGTACCTACCAAATATACAGTGATGTACATGTCCAGAAACAGAGTACAGAAAAATAAATAAAAATCATATGTATAAGTACATACTGGATCATCTACTTCATAGAGGCATGAAGCAATTAAAACCATTACAATACATGCCTACTTTTCAATTTTCAACCCTCAACCAGCATAAGAATGAAGCAAATATAACCATTACAATCCATGCCTACTTTTCAATTTTCAACCCTCAATATAAGTCACACATAGTTTATTCATTCCAGAAAAGTCAGATGTTTCTTATTATATTTGCCTGTGAAAAGCTTTTAGACAATTGCCTAACATCTGCCATCTTATGGCAATCGGATAACCTGCATACACATTCTCTGCAACTCTTTCCTTTTCATCCATGAGTATGGATTACATAACTGAATGTAACCTTTTCTATTTCTTCCCTCACTAGAGAAGGCAGAAATCAATTAATGGTCCAAGCTATAACAGCAGGGAATATTAACAGTTCAGCTAAGTGATACTAAAAATTCTCTGCAGTTCCATGTTCTATACGATAATCAAGAATGAAAATAGTAGCAAAAGAAGGGAAGCAGAAAGGAAGTAAATTTAATGGAGCACAAGAAAATCTGCAGACTAGAGACTATATATTTTATTCAGATGGAAAATTCACATAGGCTATCTAGAATTCTTTCAGCGGAAATGCATAATACATAGGTGTTCAAGATAACCAGATGTTTGCACTGTTTACATTCAAGGGTCAGTTGATGGCATCATTATATATACCTGTTCCTTTCTGTCTGGGATAAAAGAAGACATCAGGGACTAGATGAGTGCAACAGATGCAAGGATGTGAGGTAAAAAATCCCATCTTCCATTTCACACCATATAACACTGCATTAGCCATGAGAGAATTGGAATACTTTTGTTGACTATTTTCCAATGGTATGTGGTACTTTGCAATTCGACTCAACAAACTGTGTAGCTGAACTGTACATATTTGTTGTCTCCAAGAGTACATAACAAGTATGTAATACTAGAGTGAGGTATGAGTAACCAGAGTGTGCACATGTAGAACCATAAGAGAGGTGCGAAGGGGAATGTGTGTAACAGTAGGAAAAAACTGTTTCAGGATTTTATGTACATAATATATTTGGAACCCACAGAAAATAATATATGAGCATCCAAACATAGTCACCCAGTAAATAGCTTGATATGGTTTGTGATCTGCTCACGGCATATAGGACACTTTGATAACTTCGATCCACAGTCTCTACAAGTCTGCAAAAGAATTGCTTCATAGTCATCGTGTGTAAAGCAATATGAAAAAGAAGGAATGCTGTTTGGAAGAACTCACCATGTGCCCACATCCAAAGGCCAAGTCCCTGTCATTGGAAAGGCATATAGAACAGACCTACATTTAATGAGAAATGTATATCCGCTTAGTACAAACCTTAAGGAAAAGAGAACTGTATATGCAATCTATAGAGGACATGAGCTTCTTTCACTAACAATTCATATCAGCATATGTGCCACTGAGATGTATGTGAGTTTAGTGCTTTCCATAATGCATACATTCGGTCCTTGTTGCTTCACATTGCCATTTAGATTAAGAGTACACCATAATAATGTCATTTATTGAATTACACCTTGGATTCCCGAGTTCCTTGGACTCCAAGGCATAAGATGCATAGGTATTCAAGATCCCCATTTTGGTTATGACAGTTGACAATCACCTTATACTCCTAAGCATGTGTGATGAATTGCAAAAATAGGTTATCAATGAAAAATATATTATGCTTCATATCTTGGAATATGGTATTCCTAAATGATTTGGGACACATCATGTGCCCTCTAGTGGGGTGCAGGGGAAAATTGGAATTTGGAATAATTATGATCTTACCCAAAGTAAGAAACAAGTGAATATTTCAATAGTATCCAACATTTCTTGGAATTTTGAATTGAATGAAGATGCTTGAGTAAAACGCCTCCTTATGTCATGACAGGCTAAGCTAAGGTGTGTCACAGTTAAGCCAAAAAGGCAAAGAAACACACATAATGTAGAGCTGAAAAAAATCACCTTATAATCTGACATTCTGATTTTCCTATAAAGATCACTGAGTTTTGCCTGAGATCAAACCAAGAGTATAAACTATAAGGTTCAGAAAATTTTCACCTAAATAAGAAGTATTAATTTGGAACCAACCAATAGAGTAATTGAGATATCAATAAGTACCTCAGCAAAGGTAGCTCTGGATTCAGAAAATATAACATCTCTATGAAAATTCTCCTTAAGTCGTTGAGCATGTTCTCGCTCTTCTTGTAACTCTTGTCTAACTGCTTCAACTTCTCTCATAGCTATTTTTGCAGCCTCACGACTCTTGTCAGATTCCATTGTAAGGCGTTGAGCATGTTTATGCTCTTCTTGCAGTTGTTTCTTCAGGTCAGCACATTCACTCTATACATAAACAATAACAAATGAGCAATATGTCTAAACAAATGGAAAGACCTATGACTTTCATTCATTAGTCAATGAAACCTACAGATAAGGCAATTTAAAAAGGACAAAATTTAGATACAGTTCCTTGTGTTTTTGGTGCAGTTCTCTAGTCAAAATTGGAGTTTCATCTTCATAATCTATGTTCATCGTTAATGCAAAACCTTTATGATGCAGATTATCATGGTGAAACTTCAATTCTGATTGTAGAAACACCAGAAGCATTTTAAGGAACTGCACTAAGTTTCGTTTGTAATTTTTTTTAATCAATACAGAAACAAAGAAAACAGACCTCTAAACTTTGTATATCTTCTTCTAGCTTTCTCTTCTCTGCAATGCTTTCTTGCACTACATTCTGTGTGGTTGTTAAATTAACCCAAGTAGGTTGATACTCAAAAAATGGCACAACTATCAAGTACTGGAAATTCAAATAGTCAAATCCAAAACCTGCAAGTGGTTTAGCTTTTTATGTAAACTGTGAATCACATTGCGAGCTCTAGTTTCAGCCTCTGCTATTGATTCCTTTTCATTCTTCAACACAAGCAACTGTAAAAAGAAAAAAGAAGGAAATGTTGTACTAAAGTGTCTCAATTGCTTGGACAGCCCTCAATTCTTATCGCCTATTAATTACCTGGTAATTTGATTCTCTCTTGAGGCTTTGGAATTTTTCTCTTGCGAAATTCGCTCGATTCTTCCACTCGTCAAGTTCTGACTGTAGTAATAAAATCTCATTCCTTACAATAACCAGCAAAAAGAAAATACTAAGGTTGATGATTTTTTAAATGCAAACCACACTAGACATCAAGAAAAATGAAAACATTTACCTAGACTTGGCTACTTCGTCCTCAAGATATAACACTTTGTTGGTAGGATCCTTCATTATAACATACATTTTGTCACAAAACTAATTATTTATCATATAAGATACATGCTAATACTTTCTTTCAACTTGCCAATTTGGAAATGAGACCCACTATAATGAATAATGAGAATTACATATTTAGTGGGACTCGCATAAATTTCACATAATTTCACATTTTGTTGCTATTGTGCCCAAATTATGTCTATTGTACCTGTGATACTTCAATTGGAGACTTGAAGCTTGTGCTTTCTTCTGCAACAGCCAAATGAAGACAAGAATACTAACAATTAATGAAGGATTGGAATTGTAAATACAATGTGGAAAATATTTCTTATCAAATTCTAAGCAAGTAAAGGAAAATCATTTAAAAAAAAAAAAGAGAGAGAAAGGGGTAGAAACCCGGATGAAACTCCAAAGAAAGGGGATAAGATGAACGAATACTCTCTTCCTCTTCATAAGAATTCTTGAGAAATCCAACCTGCAAAGAAAGTAGTTAAAACCATCAACTGTAACATGAGCTATGTTTGGATGGAGAATGGAATTAGAGGAGACAAGCATAAATTAAAATTTCAGAAGTTGTAAAATATCCATAAAAATAATCATGATTTCTTGTATACTTCACATTTTGAAAAATTCTCAGATAAAAAGAAAATTTTTCACTAAGTAAAAATTACCTATCCTTCTTTTACCCTACAAACTTTATCCATTAACACATTGTCATTTGATATATATGCAATTCAGGGTTTGACATTTTTAGCAACTTTCGATAGTGTAAAACATCCATTAAGCATGTTCATATAACCAACCCTACCACCATCTCCCATATTTTTTCTTCACAAACAAATCCTTAGCTTTATATATAAATCGTTCTCCATCATATTTGTATTCCGAGTACATAGAGTTTGACATCTTATTGGTTTCTCGGAGTAAATTTACATCTCTACGAGATCTTTCTATTGGAGCTGAATCCACGTCTCTTGCAATGCAGTGATCTTTATGCCATTTCCAGTCCATAATCAAGCACTTCACTGAGCTGAAGAAAAAAAGGAAAATAAATAACCCAACAAATGCATGAACGAAGCTAATTCGATGACATTTTTGTTCGTACATGTATTTTTGGTAGGAGCTGGACAGTTCTGCTTAAGATAGATAGGACTGACTAGTTAATACAGTTACATATGCAATACTTAAACTTGAGAGCACTAGTTAAATTAAAATAACCTTGTATTAATCAATCCACGTGATCGGTCATGGGTAATAATAACATGGCACAAATTAAAAAAACATAAGAAAGTTTGAGACTGACCAGTATTTGACGGCTTTGCATCGTGAACATCTTGTGGTACTTGGGCTACCACATATTTCACAACCATGGAATTTGTTAACATCATTGCCACTGGATACTTCCTCTCCCACATGAGATTCTGGATTCCATTCCACTCCATCATCAACATTGGACCCATTAGAGGTACTCTCCTGCCACAACTCTTATTAGCACTAAGCCACAAAGTGCAATCATCTAAAGGAAAATGATGTAGTAGTATTTGGTAAGTTTAACACTTGAAGTTCTATAGATCTCACCACACCATATTCAAGCTTTAAACCTGTCCATATTTATTCATTTTATCGAGATTTTAAATTATATTAGGTTCTTAGGAAATTTTTCAGAAAAGCTGGTACGCGTTCACCGTCTATCTCCCAGTGACCAAGGATTGGTGCCAACTAATTCATAAATCAAAATTCTCTTTGATTAAGTATTTAAATTAAGAAAAGTTAAGGGATTTGTACGCATGCAAAAGCTCAAGTGCAATATATGCAGGAGGAGAAAAAATTGCTAAAAGTAATACCTTTTTTTAACAAGCAAAAACATATTCTTTTAAAATTTTGAAAAACAAAAGGTGTAATAAAAATACCTTTTGGTCCCTATAAATTAAACAGAGTTTTTTTAATTTTAATCTTTTAATTTTTTTTTGTTTTAGTCCTTTATAATTTTAATTTTTTTTATTTTAGTCTTGCTGTCAAGGTAATCACCTATAATTTTTTTTAATCTATATTTTTAAATTTCTTATCAACTAGTCTTGCATCACCAATTTTGAACAAATAAGAATTTAAAAATATAATTTTTATTTATTTTTATAAATTGACTACCCTGTTTGATTCTTTCCTTGAGTGCATGATAAATAAATGGACTACCAACATCATTCATTTAATGTTGTAATTACTTGACAACAATGACTAAAAAAAACTTTAAATTAAGAACTACAATCAAAACAAAAAGGTAAACTATAATTTTAATCCTTAGAACTTTTTGACATTTATGGTCTCGGTCCTTAAACCTTTTAGCGACTGATCAATGTCCTTAAACTTTTTTTCCGTCCAATGTTTTTTGTCCTTTCCGTCCATTTTGATTGTTAAGAGATGATGTGACGTTGCTTTTAGTATTATTTTATTTTATTGCATTTTGTAGTGATTAAAAACTGCCAAAAATTGCTTGGGTAACTTATTTGAAAGGTCTTAAACACATTCTAGTAGCTAAAAGCCACTAGAAACCATTGTATCCAAATTCCAACTTCAATTCAAAGCAAACCAAATCAAAACACACATGCAAATCAAATAAAAAACCACTTCAATAGTTGAATAACCAGTTAATTTCAAAAGTTCCAAAATCTAACAAGGAGAAACACTTCAAAAGTTCCAAAATCAACCTTAGTCGAGTTCATCGCCTTCTTCTTAAATTTCATACAACTGTCTCCAAAGTGACATCCTAATTCCAAATTGTCCCCATTGCGCTCCTCCATTGTCTATTTCATCAACGAAAGCCTTGTCTCCTTTGACCAGCTCTATGAGGCCAATTCCATCTCGAACTCATATCTAGATCTAGATCTAATATAGATATGAAATTCTTAGTTCTCATTCAATTTCATTCCTTTCGAGGTATGGAATCCATTGACCAATCTCCAGAAATGAATTAATTGTAATGTTTTTATTAATAATTTTGTTTATGGTTTTTATTTGATTTGCAAATGTGCGTTTGGATGTGGTTTGCTTTGAAGTGAAGTTGGAATTGGGATATAACAATTTCTTGCAACTTTTTGTTGCTATAATATGTGTAGGACCTTTCAAACAAGTTACTTAACCAATTTTTAATAGTTTTTAACCGCAATAAAATAAAATAGTAATAAAAGCAACATCACGTCACCACTTAGCAGTTAAAATGTACGAAAATGATGAGAACATTAGCTAGAAAGAAGTTCAGGGACATTGAACAATCACCAAAAAGTTTAAGAACCAAAATCATAAATGTAAAAAAGTTTGTAGACTAAAAACATACATGAAGCTCTAACAGAAAATGACTAGATTATTGAAGAACTTCACCAGTTCACTAGAAATAATGCCTAGACATTTGTTTCCAAGCCCGAAAACAAAAGCATCATTGGAACAAGATAGGTTTTCAGAAACAAACTAGATGAACAAGGAAAAATGGTAAGAAACATAGCTAGGTTAGTAGCTTAAGGCTATAACCAACAAGAAGGTATAGATCTCACTGAAACTTTTGCTCCTGTTGCTAGACTTGAAGCTATAAGAATCATGTTTGGCTTTGCTGGTCATAAAAACATAAAGCTTTTTTCAAATGGATGTTAAAAGTGCTTTTGTAAACGGCTTTATCGAAGAGGAAGTGTATGTCAAAAACCTCCTAGTTTTGAGGTTCATACTCTTCAAGACCATATTTTTAAACTTAAAAGGGCTATGTATGGTCTAAAATAGGCACCCCGTGCTTGGTATGACAGACTGAGCTCTTTTTTTTTTTTTTTGAAAATGGCTTTGCGAGAGGCAAGGTAGACACAACTTATTTCAGAAGAGATGTTGGCAAAGATTTCATTATAGTTCAAATATATGTAGATGATATTATTTTTGGAGCAACTAATGAATCTCTGTGCAAGGATTTCTCTGATTTGATGAAGAGTGAGTTTGAAATGAACATGATGGGAGAATTTAAGTTCTTCCTAGGGCTTTAGATCAAACAAGATAGCGAAGGTATATACATCTATAAAAAAAATACACTAAGGAACTTCTAAATAAGTTTAAGATGGAAGGTGCTAAACCAATGAAAACTCACATATAAGACGAATCAGGTAAACCAGTAGATTAGATGATCTACAAAGGTATGATTGAATCATTTATATATATGAATGCTAGCAAACCTGGTATTATGTATAGTGTATGTTTGTATGCTAGGTTTCAGTCTGATCCTCGAGAGTCACATCTCAAAGCTGTTAAAGAGGATCTTATCTTACACTATCTAGTAGGCTCTACTAACTAAAGTTTGTTCTATAAGAAAAATCAAGATTTTAGGTTAGTAGGATACTGTGATGCAGACTATGTAGGAGATAGAGTAGAACAAAAAAACACAAGTGGAGGTTGCCATTATATTGGACCCTGTCTAATATCTTGGGCAAGTAAGAAGCAGAACTCCATTGCTTTATCTATAACTGAAGCTGAATATGTGTTTGTTGCTTGTTGTTGCTCACAGTTGTTATGGGTAAAGTATCAATTAAAAGATTACTCTAGTTTTGAAAACAATATTCCTATATATTATGATAATACCAGTACAATCAATCAATCTAAAAATCTCATACAACATTCAAAGGCAACACATATAGAGATGAGATATCATTGCAAAAAGGTGTTTTTGATATAAAATTTATGGACGTAGATCATTAATGAGTTGATATATTTACTAAGTCTTTGTCTAAAGATCGCTTCGTTTGTATATGGAATATTTAAATATGGTTAGTTTATTAGACTAATGATATATGTCACATTGTCTCAGATGATGGCATCATCTTATACTCTTTCATTTATTTATTTGGACTAACAAGTATTCAAGTGTATAGACGAAAGGGGAAGCATGTTCACAAAGACAAAACCTTTTTAGTTTTCCTTTGAAGAATGTGTGCCACCCTTTTTTTTTTTTTGCCATGATTGAAAAATAGTTTTTAAAAAATATTAAATGCGATTTGAACTATTGATGTTTATCTCTCTCTTTCGTTTCAAAAACCTAGAAAAGGAAAAAGCAGAAAATTAGAGAGACTTTTGAAAAATTGAACTCTCAGAAAATTCTTATGCCTTTTGCTTGCATATATGAGAATTTGTTTTTTTTTAATAAAAAAACTATTTCTTTTCTCTCAAAAAGGTTGAATCTTTGTGAACAATGACCCCAAAGAAGAGCGAAACTATTAGGATTCTTGTTATCAACAACATTGAGGAAGCAAAGAAGGTATTTCTAGAAGACTGGTTCATTCCTGGGAAGTGGGTGAACTTTCAGAGTCTAATGGAAAAGGGTTTTGCTATCAAAGATAGAAAAGGAAAAGGCGGAGAAGTTCAACTCATGGCACTATTGTTCTTATTCCTTATTTTAGGGAACAACAATGCAAGATGGAGTTAGCATTCAAGGAACCATCAATGGAAAAAAGGTGATTATTTCACTTAAGCCTCTTGCTGTTGCATGTGGTTGTCCATAGGAGGGTTTAGTTTTTTACAAAGATTGAGAGAAGGATACAACCCAGGAGATGGTGGACATCATGCTATATGGAAAGCCACGTCCATAAACCACTAACAAGAAGGCTTTTGTCAGTTTCTTGAGTACTGCGAACCTCACATATATGTGAAGACTCATCCACAACATTCTATTCAACATAGTGATTCCCAAATTGGGATCAAGAGACTATGTTAGTGGCAGGGAAAAATTTTGCATTTATAAGGTGATGGTGAGTGAAAAGATGAATCTGCTTGAAGACATCTTTTTCTAATGGCTTCAAGCATTCAAGGACAAATTCCATGCAAAGGACAAGAAGAATCTTATTCCTTATGGGATGTTTTTCACTCAAATCATAAGGAATGGTGGTATGGATGTTTCTGTGTTAGAACCATCTGTAGGTGTCGTACAGCTAAAAAGTGCAATCTTTGTTAAGATGGGGATAGTTGACAATTTCCCAAAATATACTAAGAAGCATGCCAAAAGAAATGTCAAGAAAGAGCTTAAGGAGGAATCACAGTCTGTGGCAAGACAGATGGAAGGGGTTAGAAGTAGTCAGTGGATTTAGAGTCTAGAACACTGTCTCAACAGATTTAGAGGGTGCAAGCTCAAGCCAAGCCAAAACCCTCTACTCAGTTTGAACCTAGCCAACCTAGACTCAAATTTCCAACCAAAGAAATAGAACCACCTCCTCCATCATCTGACCCGAAACCCTCAAATCAAATAAAGAAACCCACAAAACAACCACCATCTAACCCTAAACCTACAGATCTTAAAACAACCCAAAAGAGGAAGGAACCAAAATCTAAGTCTAAACCTGAATCTCAACCCCCGCCAAAGCGACCAACCATAAAAATAAAACACCCTCAACCTGCACCTATCATACCACCCAAACCAGACTCACCATCCAACATACAAGAATTTGATGTTGTGATTCTTGATATTGTAACTCCTCAACCCTCACCCTCTTTAGCACTTCCACCACAAACTCCTTAACATTAACCTAAACTAGTTTCTCCCTACATTAGCAAGAAAGATGTTGCTCATTGGCTAAGGCATGAAGAAGAAGTCCTTTGCAAAGTCTAAGAAGAAGACCAAGCTAGACAAGACTCTTAAGCAAAAAGGATGTTATAGAAGAAGAAGTTGGCATCATTGCCTCTGTGGAAGCTCTATCTATGGAAGAGCATAAGAAAAAGTTGGTTGAAGATGCAAGGTTGGGTGCCTTGGCAGGAATGGTTTCTGAAGAAATTCTAAAAGATGTTATTCTGGAGTCTCTAAAGACCTTGTTTGTTGAGGAAGTTCAAAGGAAAGTTGTAGAATAGGCTACTATGGTTGATGGTGAGCTAGTGTGTGAGGAAGTGATTGTTGAATCAATCTATGGAACTAAATTGATTTCTACAAATTTTGCTACATGGTAAACAGTAGTTCAAGTGGCTATCATTCTTGAAGACTTGGACCTAGAAGAGAAAGAAGCTCTTGAAGAAGCTATGGTCTAGTCTGTTATAGAAGCTTCTCTAAATGAATCTGAGGATAACAACATTGAGATAGACATTGGTATTGCACTTGTCAGACCTAGACCAGTGTCTAAAGCTAACAAAAGGGCAGTTAAAGCTATATTGTTTGAAGCCACGAATGAAGACATGATTAGAACTTTTGAAACTATATATGGATCACCAACATATGATAAAGCAAAAAAAGTACAAGTTGTGTTGGAACAAAGGAAACTATTGTACGCAATTTAAGAACCTATCAAATCGGCAAATCTCTTTACTAAACTCGACTGTCGTCTGATGAGGCGAGATTAGCAACAAGCCACTGAGTGGCTACTCCCCTCAAGGTCTCTGCCTCTACCATCACCTTCAAGAGTGTTCCTGTTGAGCATGATGTCAATATTAGATACTACCCTGGCTTTAGAGGACATATAGTGCGGGAGTGGCAAACTTGCAATAAAGTATGGAAAGAACAATTTGATATTGGGACTCACACTTTTCATCCAGAAATGTAATAATTGGAGTTGGAAAAGCTCAATCTCACTAAGCTCTGGAAGGAAGGTTTTCCAAGTACTGATGCTTTCTTTTATCCATCTTATGATACCTTGCCTAAAGAAGAAGAGTATGCCTTTGGCACCTACAGCAATAGGGAACTAGTAATCAAGAAGTTCCCTTCAAGACAAACTACTGCTCCAAACCCTACCAGTCTAATCTTTGAGCATCGACCTCAAAACAAAAAGGTGTATCCTCTTGGTGCAGGCGTTTAGAAAAGTAGAGAGGCTACATCTAATGAAATTTCTTTCTCTACTCCCTTGGATCTACAACAATTTATGGGACTTCTATGTACCTTCAATGTTGTTCTTCCATGGGATTGCACCAAGTCTAGAGAGACATTTCAGACGGAGGATATTCAGTTGGAGGCACCTGAAGAAAGTCTGAATTTTCAAGATTGGGAACACCCAGACTATGGCCTAGAGTTAAGAATGGATATATTTGCCTATAGAGAGGAGATCATATCAAGGAAAGCTTCTTTTCGAAGAATTCAAAGGCACAACACTTACTTGCTAGGGTCACAATTACAATTTTCTTTCTTGACTACTCTAGAGACTTATTTTTAGGTAGCCATTGATAAGCCTGTTATGTATTTTTCAGGTGCTCATGCTGAGAAGGAAGCTCACAAATGGTTCCTAATTGGGGACTACTTCTTTAAGAAAATGACTAAATGGAAACATCCTTGTCTTCCAATGCCACTTGGTTAGCCTTATTCATTTGTCATCTGATTTTGACGATTTTGGTGATGAGTTTCTTAGGAAGCTTGATGAAGAAGTTGCTAAACAAAAGGGGGAGGAAAAGTAAAAGGTTGAAGCTTGACATCATCTGAAGGGGATGACAAAGTCTGAAGAAAGCATTAGTTCAGGGGGAGTTCTTATGGTTATTTATGCTATTCCTATCCTGAACCATTTTATTTTGTACTTAAAACACATCTTCTTGATGTGAAAATCTTTAAACGAATAAAATAAGATGCTTTCTGTTATTTGTTTAGACTTTATATCTCAAAGTCTTATGATGCATTATGATCTGCTTTATTATATACTCTCTACATTTGATAAGACTTACTAGCACTTTAATGCAATATCTTATAAGGTTGCCTTCATCTTTTTAGTTTGTGTTTGTTTGACATCATCAAAAAGGGGGAGATTGTTAGGTCAAAAGACATTTGTGTCTTAAGACAAATCATAACCCTTAATTAGTTTGATTAAACATTAAATGTTGAGTCTTATGCACTATCAGAACATGCCTTGTAAAATCTGTGTCTCATGCTTCAGACGATAGCTAGGTAGAAGCATGATGTGATATGATATTAAAGATGACATTTAAGACTTCATTTAATATTTTGTGTTTGAGATCTATTTTAGAAAAACATTTTCATAAGATCTGTTGAATCCTATGAATAAATGAAGTTTAAGATATGAAATTTCTCTACCATCATCAAAAGAAGAGCTTTATTGCATAGACCTGCTTTGACAAAAAAGGAAGTGACTACATGCTGAATTGTTTGACAGACTAGTGACCAAAAGTAGTCTCTGTGAATGAAGAAAGGATATGCATTTAATGCAAGCAATAAATGCTCCAACGACCACATTCATCAGACAAAGAAGAAGTGAAGAATTCTACTCATCGTGAGACAATGGACACTTGAAGATGAAACCTACATATACCATAAGCTCTGAAGATATGAAAGATAACTTTTGCGCAAAAACATTCATTATTCTTTATGTAAAAAGCATTTTGTGTATTCTTGAAAAGCTAGAAAAAACTCTCAAAACACCTTGAACATATTGAGAAAAAAGACCAAGTGCTAATTGTAAATCCATCTTTAAGATGATCATAGATTTAGTCATTATGCAAAGACAACCAACAAATCTCGTTTGATTTGTGTAGAGCCAACAGTGGCTTGGTATAGACAAAGAATACTAGGTGTTGATCAAGCTTGGGGTAGAGCTTGTTATGTAGAGCCAGAAGTGGCCGTCACATAATACTTGTAACTTGTGAAGTTAGTGGAACTTGGTGGTTTGCCAAGAATTAGACATAGTCTCAGTGGTAGAGACAAACCAGTATAACTTATTTCATCTGATCTTTATTTTCATTTTATTTTTGCTTTAACTGACCTAGGGTTTGAATTTTCTTTCAAACATTTGAAAATATCTTTTGCTTAGAAAAATCATGTATCATCGTCTGAATATGTTTTAAAAAAATTGTTATATGTTTTATAGAGTTTTGCTTTTAGACAAAAGCTTTGTTTGATTGAAAAAAAGGCTTTAAAAATTTCTAATATCCCAATTCAACCCCTCTTCTTGTAATATTTGCCTTTACACATAGTTTATCCAAAGAAAACTCTTCAAAGAACTAAAATGAAAAAGAGTCCATATTTTACAGGGCCAACAATCCATTTAAGTTGAAAGTTAAAACACAACTCTTAACCCAACCTGATAGTAAGTACTTCAATTCAAGATAAATCATGTTTCTCAATTATAAAAAAATAAAGTCTTCTTAATTAATGTTACAAATCTTGACACAATAGAATATTGAATAAAATCATGTCTACATATATCAATATTCAAGCCACTTGACTCAATCAATACACAATAATACTTTAATAAAGTAATACTAGCTAATTTATATTATATTGATTTGTAAAGGAGAGCAAACAAGATTTAGGAATTTTTTAATCTAGTTTTTCTTTCATTCCTTTCTCTACTAATAGTCTCATTCTCATCTTGTTTAGTCAATATTCCTAAAACTTACTATTAGAGTATAAGTGTAAAGGTGAAATCTTACATTGGGTAGGAATTGATAATATGAGTAACATATAAGTGGAAATACCCGTAAACCTAAGCCTTAAGGTTTTGGGTTAAAGTGTGGTCTTAAGTTTACTTGTGTGGTGTGCTCATGACCTTTTGATAAAGGTCTCGTCGATATTTTTAACCCCCTCAATTTCTTAACAATTCGTATCAAAGCCGATTGTTCCATCAGGTGATCAACTCATGCGAGTATAATGGAAGTGGCGATGGATGCAGTCATGGGGATCCCTCGTAATGAAAGTCTACCTAGAGGTGAGTCCATATATGGGAGATCATCGAAAGTCTTTATTGTAACATGGAGACTAGGCAGTGTGTCCCTTGGCCGTGAAACAGTGGAGTGACAGTACATGTATCTTGAACATGTTGGTGCCGACGATTAAGCTCTGAAGGCCTAACGACAGAGAGCATATTGGCAACCACAATTAAGCTCTAAGAGCCACAACTGAATACTCGTGGATTAAAAAAGGTTTTTGCTTGAGGAGAAACTACCTTGTGGAAGTGGCTCACACTTGAAGGAGATATTATTAGAGTATAAGTGTGAAAGTGAAGTCTCACATTGGCTGAAAATTGGTAAGTTGAGTAACATATAAGTGGAAAGACCAAAAAATCTAATGTCTTAAGGTTTTGGATTGAAGATGGTGTTAAGTTCATTTGTGTGGAGTGCTCTTAGTCTATTGGTGAAAACTCTCCAATATTTCATCCCTCTCGGTATCCCAACAATTAGTGTGGTAATATTTTTTTTCATAAGTTGAAATTAAGTTATTTATTTACCAAGATTTTGAAATTGAAAGGAAACAATTAATATTATTGTCTAGTTTATTGGAATGTCTTATCTAATTTTGTACATAACTTTGATTCTTACTTATACGGAAGAAAATTTAATTTATTTTTCTTTTAAACTCTTTTTAATGCTCCATGTCAAGTCAAAATGAAAATATATAAAACTAAATGTCTTGGCCGTTTACTTTACGATACTTTTAAAGTCATAGATCCAATTCCATGGCCTAGCTCATTGGATTAGGCCTCCAAAAAAGACTCAATAATTATTTATGACATGTCAACCATCCATTAAAGAAAAGACATGACACTTTTTAAATAATAGGGACTAAAGTAAATATCTTGTAATAAAAGATAATTTGATATAAAAATTTATAATTTCATAACGATTAAGAAACTATTATTAAGTACCAAAACTGTAAAACAAAATTTGTAAGGATCAATATCATAAGAAATATTTTATAAGGAATAAAAACATAAAACATATATATATATATATATATTACAGAGACAAAAAAACTTATTTAAGTCACTCTAATTCTATATAAAGTTCAAATTAATTTACTTAATTAAATATAATATTCATCCTCAAGCTTTCAAGCTCTTGAATGCATAGTTAAATTGGCTCCTTTTCAACCTTTCACACTCTTAATTTATCGCCACTATTAACTAATTCCAAGTCCTTTTTTTTTCAGCTTCCTTGTTTCTCTTGTTCAATTTTTTCACGTTTCAATTCTCCATTTCTTCTTCTATAAATCTTAAGTTACATAAAAATTTCAAGCTGGCCAACATTCAAAACATAATATTGTGATTTTTTATAAGGTTAAATTATTCGGTAGGTTCTCTTATTATTACAAAAATTTTAATTAGGTCTTTATATTTTAATTTTTTTAATTGGATCCATATATTAATTTTAAATTTGTAATTAGATTTCTATGTTAATTTGTCCTGAGAAATCTATCAGACTTGATAGAATATTCCACCTTATATACACACACGTAAATATGAATCTTACACCGTACCAGTACACCTAAGCTGATTATAGAGTTGCATGTGAACCCTAAATCCCTAACTATTACAAAGGTGATTAAGGAAGTAAGAACAACATTACAAACAAACTAAGGATTAATTATGCATTAGGGATGGGGTTATGGTCTTGGAAATACGAAATTCACATTTTAGGAGTTTGAGAGGTAATGGATCGGATGGGAATGAAAAAAGTGAATGTTGAGGTGTGTTAGATAAAAAATTAAAAAATTTCATATGTAACAACAATATCATTTAGGCTTACATAAAATTAACACTAGACATATGTGCATGTATATGATGAAAAATTTCGTCAGATTTCTCATGACAAATTAATATAAAGACCTGATTACAAATTTAAAATTAATATAACGACTCAATTAAAAATATAAAGGGCATAACAACCTAATTATAAAATTTTATAATAATATGAATACCTAGAACTAATTCAACCTTTTTATAATCCACCATTTCTTTTTGTAGGATCCCCATATTTTGGTTGTTAATCTATCGTTGTTTTCCCTGGTTGTTAATCTATCGTTGTTTTCCCCTTTCATTCCTTTGTTTTCATTTGCTAGACCCTATAAGGTATAGCTCATAGCTGTTTAAGCTAGTTGCTAGTTTTGACTTAATTCAACTTGCATATATAACAATAATATATGGACCTAGTTAACTAAGGAGAGGTGTACGTTGACATTAAAAAATAAAAGGACAAGAGTTTTGATAGAAACCTTACCATTTCCGACTTCTCGACAAGCTTGGAGGTTCCATGATCATGAGTTGGTCTCGCTTCATCTGCTGCAGTCCCTGATTCAGAACATTCATATTTATGCCCCAACCTCCAATGTATAATTTGGCATTTCCCTGAGCTAATAACAAAATAAAAAAACCGCAAAAAAGAAAAAAAAATCACTTTGCATATCAATTCATAAGAAATTAATATTTTTTGTTTTGTTTTCCTTTTTCAATTTGCATAGAAGAAACAAAGATTTTTAAATAATTGTTGTTTCTTTTATAGATGAATGTTAATTTATTAGTTTTGTTAAAAATATTAATTAAAATATTTAAATTCACATTATATTTTTCTTCTTTTTTTTCCATCATCTTTTTCCAACTACCACTTAATCATCCTTATATCTTATTAAATAATAGTTGTATTCTTGGCCGTTGTTGGTCAAATGGCCAATTTCTGCTAAATATATTTTTACACATCTATCGTTCTGGTCACCTATCACAATTAACATTTTCTTTCTTTCTTTTTCTTGTGAACTTTCTTCTCAGTTGGGGTCTATGCATCACACACAGTGTGTCAGTTAATCATTAATTATTCTTTTGGACAATATATACACATACAAGTTGTATCGTTAAAATTTTAAAATGCTAACTTGCTAACAATTATCCCTATTACTATATATGTTGACCAGAAAATACTCCCTGCGCAATTTAACAAAAATCCGCAGGACCGCAACTAAGATATTGTGACGTGGTCTTGAATTAAAAATCGATCTAAAAAAATAAATGAGTTTTTTTAATGAAAAATAAATGAGTTTAATTTCATGATTCTCCAGACTAAACATTTTTACAGTCGTCATTCGTTTAGAAATCATTTGAAATATAATGTTGACAGTAGTTATTATAAAAATTAGGTTCAAATATGTTTTTGTTTTATCTTTTAATTAAAATTTGTTTTCATCTTTTATCTTTAAAAATAATATATTTTTATAGTTTTCTAACTCTTAATTTGAGTCAAAATTATCCATGATTATATCAAAACTATATTTTAACATAAAAAATAGAAATTTGATCATATTTAAATATTAATGATCGAATAACAAGTAAATATTTTTTTACACTATCATTAATATATTGAAATTAATTAAAATCAAAATAAAATATAACCATTTAACTGTACTAACCAGTATCTAGCAGCCTTGCAGCGAGCACACCTTGTGGTGCTAAAATCCCCACAGATGGAACAACCACCGTGTCTCCCACGAGCTTCATCACCGACCACGACGGCTGCCCGGTGATCATCCTCATCAAAAAAATGGTCTAGTTCATCATTGGGGTGCTCCATCTCCCCCAGCTCGTCATCAACCTCGTTGATATTGGGATTGACTTCTCTATCATCTGCAAAATGACACAATAGCCACCAGATTCCAATCACAATTGTCAGCAACAATATCTGATGCCAAGCTTTGGTGTTATCAGAAATGGGTGCTCCCTTTTCTCCCAAACCAAGTAAAACAAAAAGCCAATTTAGGTCCACCATATACGGGCATCCAAATTCCAAAACCTGGTGATTATCTTATCACAAAATTTAGAGGTCTAAAACAAACCAAAAGAGAGTGCTACGTAGTTGGTAAATAATGGTTGGAGTCGTGGAAGAATGGATCAGTGTCCTTTTATACATATTTCGTATTTTTATTTTCTTTTAGTTGCATGATTTTCCATGTTGTTTCACCGAGTTCTTCACTTTTGATTTTTTAAATGTTGATAGCTAGTGTAATTACGTAGAAGAAACAAAAGGGAGAACGAGTCTAGTGTAATATTAATAAAGAATGAGTTAAGTGTATGTAAACATTTTCTGAGAAGGTAGATATCCAGCCAAATTGAGGTTGAATTTGAGGCGTGGGGTCCACGGACCAAATCCAAAACCGTATTTTAACTTGGTTTGGAAACTCAAGGGGAAATTGAGAAGGCAATTGTGTTCAAACAAAACTAATTGGGGTTCTTGAACTTTGACTCCAAAACTGCAAATTAATAGCAATTGTCTTCATTTGGATATATATTTATAGCGCTTTGTCTTCATGCACAGTTTCCTGGCAAAGGCTTATTTTTCTGATAGATTACGCTACTTTTAAGGTTTGGAACAACTATGTGTAAGGTCGTTGTTAGCAACTGCCGTGTGGTCCCTCTATTTTTTTATATATGTTTCTTTGATAATGAAAGGAAAAACAAGACTCAGAAAGAGAGCAACCTCTAGTGGAGTTGTCCTTCATGAACAAGGCGAGTAAAGGAGAAGCTTAATCTAAAATAGTGATATGTAACTACCATAATGTTTCAAATTTGTTAGGTCTTGACAATCATTCACATCTTAGATTTTGATATTTATAAAAAGTATAAATTATTGATAATCTAATGAACTAATGTTAAGTGGATCAGATCAACTTTGTTAAAAAACTTATTTGTTATTTACATATCTCGTCCATACTCATCCATACTAAAGGTGAAAAATGTTTTAAAATATACAACCAATGTCCAACGCGTTGTAAAAACTATAGTGTCCACTCGTTATGATAATCATTGTTATACACTAAGTGTGTTGAACACTAGTGTCCAGTTGATATAAGTCTCTTATATACTCTTATATGTGACATCCAATGAAGTATAAAAAGTTATGCTAGCTGAAGAGGGAAGTGCAGATATTCTTGCTCAAAAATTCATTTTGTCTCTATTTGAATTACTAAAAGTTGAATTTAAGGAAATAACAAAATAGAAGAGAATAGAATGTCTATATATACAAGATATTCCTCAAGGGTTGTTTTTGATGAGGACAAGGAACACATGTGTTATCTGTACTTTTATTCCTTTCCTCTCCAATCAGAGTGTGCCATGTCGCCTCGCCTCTCAGTGTGAGACAATGGTCATTTCAAAGACTCAATGCAAATCTAATAACGGCTCCTTCACTGAAGTCTATAAAAGGAAGTCTCTATCCAAAAACAAACAACGAAAAAATATCATAAAGAAATGAGAAAATCTCTTAAGTGAAACCCGACAGAAATTATTGGACAATACATCTAATCTTTCATTGTTTATCCTTTGCTAAGAAAAGTTACTTTATACTTGAGCTTTATTGTTTATTCACTCACTGAGTGTTGTTGAATCTTTGTATTTATTCAAACTATTGTTTGTGAAATCCAAGAATGGTTGTGTTAAAAAATACCTGGGTTTTCTTAAATTCAGGGAGAGTCTAAGATAGTGTCAGAAGTGGCTAGAAGAATTCTTCTATAGCCAGGAGTGGCAGAATAAAATACTTGTTTTGCAATCAAAGTTTTTCATTAGTGGAACCCTTTACTATTGTGTAAAGCAGAACTGGACATAGCTCTATTTGAGTAAACCAGTATAAATCAAGTGTTTCTATGTTTCTCCTTATCGGTTTTCTTAAGCATTTTCTTAGCTTTTTCTGTCACCTTTTTTTGTACCAAGTGTTGACTTGAAAAACTGTTATAGAACTCTATTTCATATATTTACTAGACAATTCGAACTCAGCTTTATCAAAACTTATTTTTTATCAGTAGAAGACTCCAGTATATATATCTTTTTGAACTTGTGATAAACTTTGTATTGTATAAAGTTATTATCTTTGATTAAGACACTATTCAACCTCATTTCTAGTGTGATTGTTGTTGTTTCAAAATTGATTAAAAAATCTGCACATTTATTCGTTTCCCCGAGAGTATGAGAGATTTGGAGACTAGTCATCAAGACTAGGGCAGACAATATCCCAGATATTTTGAGTGGGCATTCCCACTATGAACCATTTTGATAGCAACAAACGAGTCCATCTCAAAAAGAGTTTTGGCTCTCTCGGTTATTAAGTAGTCCTCAATTATCATAGTATTTGTTAGTGTTATTAACTTTTTTTTGTTAATCATAAAATTTAATTATGTATTGTATAAATATTGGTTGGACCATATATAGGTAGTTGTTCAAGGTTTTCTTGATAATTTCTCCAAGAATAAAGGGGTGACAACCTAAGACTCAAGTTTGAGAGGAACCCAAAAAGGAAATCTAGGCAACTATGAAGAGGAATAAAAACTAGAGGCGTTCACAAGTATGAGTACCTATGAACTCAAACCAATCCAACCCAACCCAAATTCTTTGTGGGTAGGGTATTTTAGATGTTTAGGTAAAATCCTATCCAACATAATCAAATCCTTTGTTGTTTACATTGGGTAGTGGTTTTTGGTGTTGAATGCATGCACCAAACCCAACCCAATTATTTAATATAACTTAATTTTAATTTATTATTTGTATGTTTTATAAAAAAAATAAGAATTGAGAAAAATCACACACATTCAACTATTTGTCTACACAACACATGCAAGCCTCAATAATTTTTCAATTGCTCATTTAGGGCATTTTACTTTCCTTCCTTTCTTGCCCTAGCCTTCTCATAGAAGCATTCCTTTCCAATCATTTATATGTTTAACATATTTTTTATTCTACTCTAAACCACTGACCTCACTTGCCATTCCTTTCCAATCATTTGTATGTTTAACATATTTTTTATTCTACTCTAAACCACTATCCTCACTTGCCTCTTCCCTTGATAATGTTTCTACTAAGTCCTCAAACCCTTCCAGTTTGTTGCATGCCACCTCTGGTAGCTCCTCAACCCTAATATGAATCATGATGATGATGTGCATGGGGCAAGTCATGAATGAAAAATAATATTAGCGACAAGAAACAACTAACTTGCACTTGGCCCATTAAGATTGTCGCCATATCAAGGTTGGGGAGCTAACAGAGGTGCATGTGATGAACCAGAAGGGCTTGAGGACCTTGGGGGAAACGACAACAAGGGAAGAGGTAAGCAAGCACAATGGTTTGAGTAGGATGACAAAAAATGAAGTAAAATATATAGATGAATAAATGCAAATTTTTAACACATGACAATTGGTGATTTTGGAATTCAAGTGGCATGGGGCTTTAACATAGACAAACTAATTAATAGTGGGAATTAATCATAGTGACAACAAAAAATTCAGGGATGAAAAAGTAAAAATAATAAGGATATGGAGCTAATTCAATAAAGTGAAAAATGTAAGGACCTAAAACTAATTGGTTTAATTGCACTTTTGGTCTCTTAAGTATCACAATTATGTGATTCTAGTTCCCCAAGTTTCATTTTAGCCAATTCAATCATCTAATTTTTAATAGATTTTGCTAACATGGCACTGACAATTGAAACAGAGAGCAATGTGGCACTGATGAATAACATGACCAATGAAATGGCATTGATGAGATAGTTAATGCGGATACTAATGTGTCATTGTTGGTGTGGCCTATGAAAATAAGGGAGAAAATATTATCGATCAAAAGTTTAAGTGGTGAGGATAGAATCCTTTACATTATACTTTCACAATAAAGAAATACCCTTTAACCATTAGGCATATAGGATTTCTTGAAATGTAAATGAAAAGTATAACATACATAACTTAATTGGTTTCAAATTCACACACACACACACACTATATATATATATATATATATATATATATATATATATATATATATATATATATATATATATATATATTAATAATATTATTAATGAATTAGTACTAATGATATCATTAGCTCAAATTTATTTATACAAGTATGATAGTATTTGTTTTGTTGAACCAAGTGTCTAAACCTTATATAGAAAAAAAATGTTAAAAGCCATGAGGGAATCAAGTGTTAGATACATCAGCCAAAACAACAAAACACAATAAGAAAAGATGCAAGAGTTTTAAGACGCAAGCCATGAGCCATGTTAAAAGATATGTTTCAATCAAATATCAAAGAAGCTATAAAAGGAGAAAGAGAATTTAGTATAAAGTCTCAAGAACATCTCATTTTATAGATAAAGATTTTCACATCAAGATGATGTGTTATGGTTGATACATGAATAAAACAAGAAGAGAAAAAGATAAGACTAAATACTCCCATTGAGATTGATGCCCCTTTGGATGATGATCTGCTTTCTTTTCTCTTAATCTTGTTTTTGCTACCTCAAAGCATGTCTTTTTTTTTTTATATAACCACTCCCCCTTTTAGTTGGCAATCATAAAAAAATACTCAAGTATTCTCACCAGGAAAAGGTCCAAGTGAGGAATTTGAGTTTGAGTCAGATGATGATGATGAAGGTGCCAAACTTAGCTTCTTGTAGAAGTAGTTTGCAATCAAATTTTTCTTCTTAGTATCTTTTTTAGAATATTTTTGATATAGAAGAGAAGTTTGTAGAGTAGCCTAAGTTGCCCACAACTCATTCTTCAAATCTTCATAATTGTATTGATAGTATATGGAGGTTGATATTCTTGTAGAATCTCGTTTGGATCTTCAACAATAGCATCTTTTGGTCGTATGAAGAAAAAGATTAAGTGAGGTAGATAAACAACAAAGGAGTATCCTTTGTCCAACTGATAATAGAATCACGTTGTCCGATTAACAAGTGTATTATGATTTGATGGATAGATAAAGCCTTGGTGACCAAAGCAGAAATTGGTTTTTCCATTCTTTAGATGATACCCATCTATAGGGAATTTATCCTTTGGTTCCAAACCAGAGTAGGGTGCCCTGAATTTCTTTACCCTAAAAAGAGTCTTCCAGTCTTCACTGATCTTATTTAGCTTTGTCATGATTTCATCAATCTCATGCTGAAAAGGACAACCTCAACAAACTCTAATATAGTGAGTTGGGGGTCCATCTTCATCTTCTTCAACTAGCTTTTCCTTCCCTTTGTAGCAATGAACAAGACCAAAATGAGTCAATTTGCCCATTGATATCTTGAACTGAGTGGATGGAGTGGCAACACAATGAAATTGTGTTCTAAACAGAAAAGGCAGACATACATCGTGTCTTTGTAGAGTAAAATGCTTCCTTTTTGTGAATTTCTTCTCAGTAGACAGCCAACATCATCTTTAGTTCAATATTATAGTCTAATTTCTCCCAAAGCTTGAACATTAAACTTCCTTCACAATAACCTAAGTCTAGGTCTTTAGTAAAGAATGTTGTTCTAAGGTCTAGTAGACCCAGGGCAAGATGATATTAAGAAAAACAATGATCCCTATCAACTATTTTAGATCCACGAGCTTTAAGAACAACATGGCATTTGAAGTTGCATCAATGCTTCTTTACAGTTGAACTCCAGGAGGATATCATCTTCTGCTAGAAGGAGAGTGTTATATGATTAAACCATTAAGATTAAGCTTCACATGCTCCCTTCAAGGAAACTCCCTAAAAATAAGTTCTTGTTTGTAGTAAGAAAAACAGACACCTCTCCATCTAGATGAGTTCCCCATGTTGGATAGTTAAAGGGATCAATACTTGTATATCCTTCTTTCCACAATTGGACCAAGTTTAGAGCTTCTGACAAATGTTCTTGATGTTTGCTAATGTTTTAATTATGTTAGGATTTACGTCGACCTAGTGTAATCGAATTCCAATTGTAGTACTGAACCGAAGCTTAGGTCGTCTCCGAAGGGAATAGTGCAAGGATGAATATTCAAATTAAAACCTTTTGGATAAAAATATTTTCGTGTTTTCATATTTTAAAATACCTAAAACTAAAACTAATAAAAACAAAAAATAAAATATATATTTTGCTAGAGATTAATGTGCTGAAAATTTAATAACAGAAATTAAAATAGAAGGTAAGAAGTTACTTGTTGGCATGATAATAATTGTAGATGGAAACAATAACATTGAGATGCTAACATTGAGGTGTTTTATTGTTGTTGCTTATGCCTCTCTATTTATAGAATCATAGATGTGTTTAATAAAGGCAAATAATCTCCTTATTTTACAAAATAATATAATCTATACAAGGAAATTATCTCTTCAGCTAATATAATATTTTTTAATTGTTGTAATTATCTCCCAAGTGATTTTCTTCATTTATCTTCGAGCTTTATCTCCATAATTATTTCTGTTTTGAATTAATTCAGTTTCTAGACATATTGTTTGGCATGCTCCTCACTTAAGCGAGATATCTTCTGTAAAATTTCATCTTCTCCTTTGTTTGAGTTGGCTTGAGCGGCCTATACTTTGCGTAAGGGAGGCTACCTTATAAAATTGCCCTATTTCTCTGTAAAAACTCACAAATTCATATTAAAAACTTCTAAGATCATAATTCCTATCTAAAATATATTAAAAATTAAAAACATAATGAATTTGATTCGAAACAAGGCCTAAAGTATCAAATAAACGTCTCAAATTTCATATGAAAATACGTTAAATTTGACGTTTATCAACACTCCAAACTTAGAACTTTGATTGTCCTCAAGCAAGACTGAACGAAAAAAAAAACTGACCAGTGAAAACTTAAAATAAAACTAGACTAAAAATAAGAACAAGGATTCACAATGATAAGTTATAAGCACACTTTTCTTGCATTCCCCCTTTTTATTCAATGATTTATTTGATTATGTGCTTCAATCGTCTAAGTACGATGCCTATATTTAGCTTTTTAGCTCAACCAATCATTTTCAAAGTTCAAAACATGCAACAAGAGTTGCATTACAAATCTAATCACATAGCAACTTGTCCTTTCATAAAGTGTTTCACTCTTAAGCTCATGATTTCGCTTGGGTAAGGGTTTCACTTAATTCACATCTTAGAACACCAAATTTCAACTTTGACTTTCATCTCAAGTTAATCAATACATCAAAGGCATGCAGAGATCACTAAGGACTTTATTGGCTTGTAAAGGGGCTAAGTATTGGTTTTTCTAGATATTTCAAAGTAATTTTAGAGGAAGGAAAGCATTAGTCTATTCATTTCATTTCATTCACTTCCTACCAATCCTTTGTACCCTAGATTTTCAATTTCATGCATACTTTGCTTTGTCCTCAATTTTTTTTATTTTTTCTTTACTTTGCTTCTTTCTTGTTTTTTTTTATTTGTCTGTTTTTCAGATTTTTCGTTTTTCAATACTTTGCAAGAGAGAATGAGGATAATGCTTTCAACCTTTGTTCACGTGATAGCTTGTTTGGTACCCTTTATTTTGTTCCCTTTGAGTGGTGCATTATCACTCTAGACTTAAAACTTTTCCCAATTCCTAGACTTATGCTCTCCTATCCTTTAAGTTAAGGGTAGTAGCGGCTATATAAAAATATAAATTTCAAGGTTAGGGAATTATAAAAGAATACATCAATTAAGCTCAAAGTAAGGTGCAAGGGATAAACAATGTAGGGTTGGCTTTTTGGCTCTTGGCTAAACATGCAAGCATGGCCTTGATCATTTCAATGCATACAATTGCAATCAATATACAAGAGATTCAATCAAAGTCTATTGTGAGTGAAATAAGAATGCCTCTCAATATATATTTGTATCATTATAAGGATCACTCACTCACTGGGCTAGGTCTACAAAAGTTACTTTATTTGCTTTTAATTTTTCATGCCAAACTCATTACACATTTCAATCAAGAAAAATCAATGGTCTTCACTTTTAGTATTTGAGTTCAACCACACAAAGAATGATTTAAGCACAAAAATTTGTTTTATTTTATGTGTTTTTTGCAAGAAAATGGTGATGCTTCTTAATCACTTGTGTTTCCTTATCTTTGTAATAATAAACATATTCCTAAACTACCACACATATACCAAACAACTAAACTAATAATGTGAAATTAACAAAAAGTAAAAGAAAGGGGTAGAGAAAGTTTTAGTTAGGTTTGAAGAGACCTCAACATCTTCTCTTATCCATTGCATCCTTGCCACCTCCCAAGAAAGCAAGTACATGGTCCTTTAAACGAGCTGGCCATTAATAAGGCTGCACATGAACAAAACTCAAAAATGCAAGTTAGTGCTATGCTACTGAGTGATAATAATTTTTTTTTTGGACTCCAAACTTATTGCTAAAAACTATCCTAAATGAATGTAATGTAAAAAGTAAGAGTTAAAAAGTTGGG
Source organism: Glycine soja (assembly GCF_004193775.1). NCBI lineage: Eukaryota > Viridiplantae > Streptophyta > Magnoliopsida > Fabales > Fabaceae > Glycine > Glycine soja. The sequence goes on along the minus strand of NC_041016.1, from coordinate 39,016,724 downwards.
TTGTCTCCCAGTAAGTACTTCTTTAATGCTACTAGCTTGATGTTTTGTGTTGCTCTAAAGTAGATCTTTAACCTTTGGCCATTAACCTTTGGCCATTAACCAACTAGCTGCTGCCTTTGGATTGGTCCTCTATCTCTATAGCTCCATAAGGCTTAACGTCTTTGACGATAAAGGGACCACTCCATCTCAATTTTAATTTTTCGGGAAACAACTTTAATTTTGAGTTGAAGAGCAATACTTGTCGTATGGGCTTGAATTCTCTGTGGAGGATCATTTTGTCATGGTACCTCTTGGTTCTTTCTTTGTAGAGCTTAGATGATTCATATGCATTGAGTCACATCTCTTCATGTTCCTGCAGTTGTACCTTCCTCTTCTCTTCAGATGTTTTAGAGTCAAAGTTGAGGAACTTCATGGCCCAATAAGCTTTTATAACTAATTCCACTGGTAGGTAGCATGCTTTTATGTACACCATTTGAAACAGGGAGAGGACAATGGATGTTTTGAAGGCTGTTGTATATGCTCATAAACAATTATCAAGCTTTGTAGCCCAATCTTTCCTTGAAGTAGCTACGGTCTTTTCTAGTATCCTTTTGATCTCCCTATTTGAAACTTTAACTCATCCATTTGTTTGTGGATGATAGGGTGGTGCTACTTTGTGTCGAATATCGTAGTGTTGGAGGACCTTTGAAAGTCTTGGCACTCTAAACCTAGCAAAGATGTTTCTCTTTAAGGACTTAATCATTATTTTTGCATCATTAGTTGCACTAGCAATTGCTTCCAGCCACTTGTTCGCTTCCGGCAAGTGCACCAGATCGCACAAGTAGTATAAAACGGTAAGAATTGAGTATCGAACTCTCGGTTAACTTGTGTTATTTGGTAAGCTATTTCAGAAAATAGGTGTCTGGTGTGTAAAGATAAGTGTTAATATGGACAGGTGTGTAAACTATTTGTGCAAAAAGGAAAATCACGCGAGAGAAATGATGTGTAAAAACAAGTAGAAAACACGTTGGCCTTCCTAATAGGTGTCTGATGCTAAAAGGATATTCTTTATCTAACAACGCTCATGTGTTCCTATGGTGTCTCCTGAGATACTAAACCCTGATTCCTCATGATAGTTTAGCCTAATCCTGATCAAGCATCATCCACAGATTCCTCTTGTTGGACTAAACTCAACCAGGACCGCATTAAGACACACATACACAACTAAATTATTGCACCCCGATTCCTCATGATAGTACGACAACTTAGCCCTATACTATCAAGGACTTTAGAATCAGACCAGTTTCCACTGCTAAATGACCCTAACAAAGCATGCATCTGCGTGATCAAGGTAAAAGCATACTGGAGTGAAAAGCAGATAGCACAGAGAACACATAAAACATCATTAATTAGATAGAAATATATTTACATCAGGTACCTACAGGGAAGATCCAACAGAGGATTTAGCTTTCCATAACCAGGAAGCCTCATTTACAACAAAGAGAAGAACAAGATGAAAGATTGCAAAAATACAAGTGGTGAGGATGTCTCCTTCACCTCTAGGATCTCACAATCACTCACAAACTCATCTCAAGCTCTTAGAACGGCTTCTGCTTCAAGCTCTAGTCTCTGTAGATCTTCACACAACAAAATCTCTCAAAACTCTCTGGAACTTGGACCTTTCTCTCTCTAGAATCTATAGGCATGCAAAGCTCTGAATCCCATTCCAAAATCCCTTCACAAAATCTCATTTCTGGCTTAAATAGGTGTCCTTGTTCGTTCTCGTGTGCTTAGCGCAATTATGGTCCGCTTAGCGCACATTAGTGAATTTTGGCTTAGCGCGTGCCTTTCTCGCTTAGCGGATGGACTGATGCGGTGCACTTAGTGAGATGAAGCGGTGCGCTTAGTGAACCTGTACAACTAATCTTCTTCTAGAGTCTTCCTCGCGCTTAGCCCATGAGTGTTGCGCTTAGCGGACGCTTGCTAAGCCAGCAAATTGGCATAGTGAGAAGGTGAAAAACAATACTTTTCAAAGCTTGCCTAATTAACCTAAAATTGAGAGAAAATGATTATTAAACACACAAAATGGAAGTACTAAGTATTTATTACCTATACTTAACAGCAAATACTTATAACACAACAAAATGACCATAAATTGGAAGAGTTTGATACAATTTACACAAGTTTTATACACAAAAGTTAGTCGTATTCACTGACTAACAACTTTCCCAAATTTATAGTTTTGCTTGTCCTCAAGCAAAAAGAGTACTCACTTGTCCTCAAGTGACAATAACATGCAGTGACTATGTACAAAGGTGTATGCAACAAAAAGTTATTGATTACATGATAAGAGAATGAAGCATTATGTACTCATCACTTGTCTTTCACAAAATATGCAGCCATTCAAAGAGAAGAATAAAATGTAAGCTGTACTATTAGATGAAGTTAATCATAAGACAGATATTAAGGAAAGTAGCTTAAACCACAATCTCACAGTTACTGTTTCACTCAAGCACAAGTATTTAAGCTATTCATTAATAACAACTAGCAGGAGGTGGTCCAATCTTTGAATTTCATCTCATGCCATAAAGTCAGAAATGTATAAGCAGAATCAGAAGGACTTTCTCACGCTTGTAGTGAGGCTTGGCTACAAAAAATTCATTGGTTTTTTCTAGGATTCAAAGGTTTAGATTCTAAGAGAGCATAAATCCTAGACTTATCCAAATGATCTTGTGTCATACAAGTAGCTTTCTCACTATCTTTTCCTCTTAATTTGCTTTTGACCTTATTGTAACAACACAATTTTTTCTTTCCTTTTCTCTTCTTTTTTTTAAACATACAACTTATTTGTTGTGTGTGCTGATGCTTTACCTTTTTCTTTGTATTCTAACTGACTTTACTCCCCCAAATTTGGGGTAAATTTTGTCTTGAACCATATGCTCTCCTAGAATCTAAGCAAGGTATCAAGAGATAATTATTAAAGTTCAGGGTTCAATTTATGACAAAATCATTCAGCTTATAAAAGGAGCAAAGGATACATTTATCTTGCAAGGTAAGTTGTTTGGTCAAAAGGCTTGTGTATACACAAATCATGGCCTTCATCATGTTCTCATTTACACATATCATTCTAAAATTCAGAGATTCATGCAAAGATTATTACTCACAGCTAGTCGTTCACTCACAGAGTAAGGTCACACTCTCACCGGTTTTGGTTCAAGCTTTTCTTTCACAATCAATCTGTCTACTGACTAACAATTCTAAATGCTAGTTCACATTCTTGTTATTTCTTTGTCTAACATACACACTTGCTCAAACTCATGAAAAGAAACACAAATTCCATCAAAATCATGCATTCAATTCAAAATAAAGTCATACACCAATTTTTCACAAAAAGATAAAAGTGCTTCACTGCCATATCATCAAAAATCAAGTCAAACTGTTCCATATGCTTCAGAATAAGCAAACCAACTATCCATAAATAAAACTAGCAGTGTATGTAAACATAAAAGAAATATTGGACTGAAACTATAATCATAATAATAATAAACCAAACAACAAAAAGTGTCATCAGGAATCAAAATTCCTGTGACTGGTCCTAGGTGTCCTGTGTCTGAACATCCTCCTCATCTGTTAGATGCAATACTGGAGTAGCTGGAGGAGAAGTGTCCATAGCCAGGACTGATGTAGTCGAGTCCTCTGGCATCTCTAGAAAAGGAGTGGAGGGGTCTGCTGCAGGTTGAGGTGAGGGTATATCCTCCCCTTGTGCAGAAGGCTCTGAAGTAGACTCAAGGGATCGCTCAAGTGTGGCAACAGCTACCTGTCTCACCTGTGTCTCCTTTGCCTCTTCTCTTATAACAAATGGCTCTGGGATGGTGGCCTCAGATGACTCATCCTCCACCTACTGAGGTACCTGGGCTGTGGGACCTTCATCTTCCCTGTGAAGAGAAGGTTGGGTCCCGGGCCAGGCTACCATCTCAGTGAACTGCTCCACTGAAGGAATAGATCCTGGAGGCGCCACCACCTGTAAACTTTGTAGTAAAATTATTTGTCCCCGATGAATGCTTTGAAGCATCGCCCTCCTAGCCCCTCGAATAGAAACAGTTAGATCCTCAGTGTTCCAATAGTTCTTCCTAATGTAGGCCAAGTTAATGACTGGGCTCAGGCGCTCAAAAGTGAGGCTATCAGAGACAACTCCTCTGGCTCTACATAATACGATGATTAGAGCAGGGAACCCAAGTCTAGAAGTGTTAGACTGGGCTATAGAGGTCATCTGGCCAGAGATCAACGCTCCTATGTTCATATCCAAGCGAGAGACTAGGCCAAATACCAGCCTAGCTCTATCCACTGTCAAGTCAGAAGTGTGTGATGTAGGGGCCAAGTTAGAGTATGAGAGGACACTCCACACCTGAGCTAGTGTAGTCAAATCCTTCCTAAAAATCTTCCCAGGATGGCCCTCTCAGTTCAAGATGAACCCTCGGCCAGGTATGCATAAGGCAGCCTCTATCTCTCTGTAGTCTGTAGGCAACCTGTAGTATCTGGACTAAGCGGGTAAGGTCTCCCCCTCAGCTAATACCACAGGTGTCTCCAAGAATGTGTTGAGACTGTTAGCATTAATCTTCACCAAATGACCTCTGACTTTGGACTGCTTTGGTGGATGATCCTCAGAACTGTATAAATTTGCATAGATTTCTTTCACCAAAGCTAGGTCTATGCTCCCATCGACTAAATTGGTGAGGCATTTATGGAAATTACGCCTCTCCAATTCAACCTTAAACTCATCTAGCTCAGAATGATATATCTCTACTTTCCTCTCTGGTAAAATGTTTCTCCCCAGAACATTATCTGTGTATTTGGTCCAAGCATCTAAGGAAGAGAATCTCCTTGTGTCATACTACACTGTGGGTCTTGAACCAATACTCTTTCTCTTTCTGGAAGCCATCTGTAGACAAAGGAATCAAACAGTTGATCAGGACTCAATTTATTAAAAATCAAAACTGAAAAATAAAACTGAAAAAGACACTGGTTGCTTAGTGAGACATGGTCCGCTTAGCTAGCTTTGCAAATAAAACACTACCGCTTAGCGACATGTGGAGCCGCTTAGCGGAAGTTGCAAAAATTCAGCTTCTGCAGAATTGGCTTAGCTGGACAGTGCCCACTAAGTTGAACATCTGCCGCAAGGATATGCGCTAAGCTCCTTAAAGGTTGCACTTAGTGGCACCAACTCTTCAAAAATTTCAATAAGTATTGGGAGCTTAGCGAGTGAATGCCGTAACAAATTGTGCTTGGCCCAAGAAAGCTCGGCTTAGCGTGCGGCTATCAACAAAAAATTGTCTAAGTTACCTGGGCTTAGCGATTCTGCCTCGCTTAGCCACAGGTAGTTCAGCAAGAGGATGAGTATTCATCCTCAAAGGATGAACTCGCTTAGCGTGGTAAGCGCGCTTAGCGAGTTCTTAAGAGAAGGCCTATATACAATGAGTAGTGATGAACTTGCTTAGCACGGTATGCGTGCTTAATGAGTTCTTCAGAGAATGCCTATATACAATGAGTACTGATGAACTCGCTAAGCGCAGCATGCTCGCATAGCGAGTTCATCGCGTTTCCAGAAAACGCAGAAAACGTAGTTTGTTTTCTTGCACTTTTCAAGCCTCTAAAAGGCATATTAGACATGCAATGTGTGCATCATACTCAATACAGTATACAAATGTATATAGTCCTAATCTTAAACTAATTCTAACAAAACATTAAAACCCTAAAAATCTGAAACTACAAGTGAAGTCTTCTATCCTAAAGTTTGGACAAGAAAACCGAGAAAAGGAATCAAGGAACTTACTTGGATGGTGTATGGTTGTTGCTTTGAAGTTGATAATGCAAAAAGAAAGCACAGAGGCAAAATGTGCAAATTTTTGGAGAGAGAGAATGCAGAGACGAAGTTTTCGAAATCTGGCAAGTGTGAGTGTAAGTGCTGTTATACTCACTTAAGCAGTTTTTGATACGTTCGCTTAGCGGACCGTTGTGCTAAGCGAGCCAGAGAGACGTTTGGTTTCTCAACGAGGCTCGCTTAGCGGACCCGCGCGCTTAGCCGATGTTTCAAATTCAAAATCATTTTTTTTTTGCACACAGGCTTGGCTTAGCACGAGGATAAGACCGCTTAGCGAGGTTTGTAGATCCGAAAAGCTGCAACTCTCGCTAAGCCAGGCTATGGCCGGCTTAGCTAAAATGATTCATTTTAAGTACAAAGGAGCATGCACTTAGTTGATAAGGACTCGCTTAGCGCTCACATTGCTACAAGGAATTCAGCTTAGCTGCCATGACTGACGCTTAGCTTCATGAACCTCAGTTATGGCTGTAAGGAATTTGGCTTGGCGACAATAGGTCGCGCTTAGCCAAGGATAAGCTGTCGCTTAGCGATCAGCCTGTAGCTTAGCCGAATTTAGATCGAATTGAAGTTGGCTAAGATCATCCTTGGCCAGCTTAGCTGACCAAATCAGCCTCAGATGCAAGGGTTGAGTGCTAAGCGCTTGAGACTCTCGACTTAGCACATGACCAAAGATGCACTTAGCACAAAGCTGGCGCTTAGCGAAAGAACTATTTTTCATTAAATATTTTATAAGTTATTTTTCAGTCCCTTCCTCAACAAATTGAAACCCTTATATCTAACATTCAAAGATAGGCTGATATACTCCTATGTACAGATTATGCAGCAAGTTCCCAATGATCTTATGCATGAAAAACAAAAATTACAGAAATTAAAACTGGGTTGCCTCCCAGGAAGCGCTTCTTTAGCGTCATTAGCTTGACACTTTTACCTCACTGGGCGATCTTATGTTTTGGTTCTTACTTTCAGAACCTCTTGACCTCCTTCCATTACCTGTAAGCAGACATTGTGTTCTGGAGCAGGCTTGTCTTTAACAAACAAATCAAAATCAATTTTCTGATCTTCAAAACCTAGCTCCAGCTTTCTCTTTCCCATATCAACTATGTAGCTTGCGGTCAACATGAATGGCCTTCTTAATATTACAGGGATGTCAGTATCTTCAGAGATATCCATTACCACAAAGTCTGTCAGGAAGATAAAATGTTTTACTCTGACCAACACATCTTCAATTACTCCATATGGTCTGGCAATGGAGCGGTCAGCTAATTGTAACGTCATTCGAGTGGGCATTATATCCAACTCTCCCAATCTTCTGCACATGGAGAGTGGCATCAAATTGATATTGGCTCCCAGGTCAATAAGAGCTTTTCCCACATTGACTTCTCCAATTGAACAAGGAATAGTTACACTCACAGGATCTTTATGCTTGGGTGGAAGGATCTTTTGGATCACAACACTGCAGTTTCCTTCCACTATGATGTGTTCTTGATGAATATATTTATGCTTCCTTGTTAACATATCTTTCAAGAATTTAGAGTAGAGTGGCTTCTACTGCAAAGCTTCTCCGAAGGGCATGGTTATTTTCAGTTTCCTAAAAATATCTAAAAATCTCGCCAGATGACAATTTTTTTCCTTCTTGGAACATACCACAGGATATGGTACTTCCACACCTTCATCCATAGCTTTTTCACTTCTACTCTTCTTTGCATTCTTATTATTTTTTTCTTCTTTTTCATTTTTTTCATTTTCTATTTCTTTTTCTACTTATTTTTCTTTTTCTTGGTCCTTCAATTCTTTATTCTTGACCATTATTTGTTCCTTTTTTTCTTGATTACTTTCACCTCTCACCTTATTTTTCTTGCCATCAGTACCTTTCTTGTCAGTAGTTTTCTTCTTATGTACAACACTATCCTCATCCTCGGCCTGCACAAACCTTTTACTCCTTGTCATCACAACTTTGCATTCCTCCTTGGGATTCTGTTCTGTATTTGCCAAGAAACTGTTGGATGACTTGTCAGCTATCTGCTTGGCTAGTTGTTCCACCTAGACCTCAAGGTTCTTTAGTGCTGACTCAGTGCTTTTATGATTTGACATTGTTACCTGCATAAATTGAGTCAAGGTCTCCTCCTGCTTAGTAGTCCTTTGGAATATGTTAGGTCCTTGTTGAATTGGCCTGTTTGAAGGCCCACTCTGGTCTTTGTTGAACTGGTTGCCAGGGTGTGTCCTTCACTGTCCTTGTTGATTATAGGGACCCTGCTGGAAGCCTGAAAACCCTCCTTGAGTATACCCTTGTCGCTGTTGATTTCCCATATAATGAATTTCTTGAGTGTTTTCTTCAGTGGGAATACACTGGCCTGTTTCATGAGCCTCACCACAGATGGTACAACCTGTAACCTGCATAATAGAAGAGTGCGTAGGTTGACCAATAGACAACTTAGTTGGCAGCTTACCGAGTGTTTTTGTTAAAATCTCAAGTTGCTTAGAAAGCAACTTGTTCTGTGCCAATAAAGCGTCATGTGATGATAGCTCTAACAAGCTTTTCTTCGTGGGTTAATGGGTTCTGTCTCATAGAATGGCATGATCACTGGCTGACATGTTCTCAATTAGCTCAGTTGCTTCTTTTGGGGTCTTCAGTTTTATCTTTCCCCCTACAGAAGCATCTAACAGTTGCTTGGTTTGTGGTCTCAGCCTATCTATAATATTCAATTAGATTGGCTCGAAAAACCCATGAGTGGGAGTTCTTCACAACAAGCCTCTGAACCTCTCCAATGCTTCACTCAAAGATTCATCAGGAAACTGATGAAATGAAGAGATTGCAGCTTTCCCTTCCGCAGTCTTGGACTCTGGGAAGTATTTCTTTAGGAACTTTTCAACAACTTCTTCCCAGGTTTTCAGACTATTACCCTTGAATGAGTGGAGCAACCTCTTGGCTTCTCTTGCCAATGAGAATGAGAAAAGGCTGAGCCTAATAGCTTCGTCTGGTACACCGGCAATCTTAACAGTGTTGCATAGTTCAATGAACGTTGCCAAGTATGCATAGGGGTCTTCATTAGGTAATCCTTGAAATAAGTTCCCATGTATTAAATGAATTAAGGAATGTGGGTAGTTTGAAATTCTGATACCAATGCCAGATGTCGTACAGGATGTCACGACATCACGCTTCAGAACATGCAGGTTATATTTGAGTGTGTGAACAGATTAAACAAGTAAATACCACAAGAGAATTGTTAACCCAGTTCGGTGCAACCTCACCTACATCTGGGGGCTACCAAGCCAGGGAGGAAATCCACTAAAATAGTGTTAGTTCAAGGTCTAACAGCCACTGTTTACAACCTTCTCACCTAACCACTACCTGTGCAACCTCTACCTAAGAGCCACTCTTAGATATGAGAACCCCTCTCACTCCCTCTCAAACACTCTCCCGTGTTTACAAATAAATCAAAGACACACCAGAGATTGCTCTCTGAACAAAAGAGATCAACTCTACACACTAGAGATCAACTCTACACACTAGAGATCAACTCTACACACTCAGGTCCAACACTTGATGTTAGGGTACCATCAAGGTGGCTCACAAAACACTCAAGTCCCAAAACTCACAAAATAACTCTTCAATCCCGGACTTGGTACAGAACTCGTGCAGCCTTCGTGTTTATATAGCAGTGAGCGTATCTGGGCTGCAACTTCTTGTGCTGGATGAGATCTATCATTCTTCTGAAAAAATCTGCACTTAAAGATCTAAAAGATACAGTTTGATCTTTTAGTTTTTATCTTTAATCTTTAATCTTTAATCCCTGAACGAACTCTTCTAGTTTGTAATTCGAACTTTAATTATCTTTTAATTCGTTCCTAAAGATAGATCATCTTATCTCTTGCTAACTGCACAATAATCTGTTAAAGATATAACAGATTTATATGTCCAGTATTTTCGGGCCAGATGTCCTGGACATCGTATCCGACATCGTGGATCCTGCAGCTTCAATGCTTTTAGCAACTCCAGTATTTTCGGGCAGGATGTCCTGGACATTGTATCCGACATCGTGGATCCTGCAGCTTCAATGCTTTTAGCAATTCCAGTATTTTCAGGCAGGATGTCCTGGACATTGTATCCGACATCGTGAATCCTGCAGCTTCAATTCTTCATTTGACATTTCATCTTGCCTTGTGCATTGTGCAGCCCGATCTTATTCTTTGACATAACGTTGGACATCATGTGCAGCAACTCCAGCTTTCCTTCATTGTCTAAGTGCTTATGTTTTAACAAAATCTTAGCCAATCTTTTAAAACTCAGTAGAGCTAAGCACTAACAATCTCCCCCTTTGGCAAATTTTGTCTAAAACATACTTAGACACTTCCTGAGCAGGTACGAGCAGTTATGCAAGTGGGATCAGCAACTTTCATTATCAGAGTAATCAAGCACAGCGGTATTTGTAGTGGTGGCAGCAAAATTCTGCAAGTTGCAAATCTACAAGTCTTCTCCAGGATGTCAAGACATCTCACGTGACATCAGCTTTCTGCTCCCCCTGTCTCCATGCTCCTACTGCAGCATCTTCTATCAGCTACTAGTCTTTTCCAGGATGTCAAGACATCTCATGTGACATCAGCTTTCTGCTCCCAGCATCTTCTATCAGCTACTAGTAGCTTACATCAGTCATCATCAGCAGCAGCAGTCTCCCCCTCAAAATCATGTACATACAACTCCCCCTCAAAATCATGAATCATGCATACATCGTATCCTACTGCCATACTATTGCATACATAGTATCCTACTGCTCAAATTCATGAATCATGCATAATACTATTACTCCCCCTTTTTAGACAGAATTTGACAAAAGTAGAATGCATGAACTTAAGGTGCAAATATTACAGACCAATAGTAATCCATTGTTCAAAGGGACATGCCCCTATAGCTAGTAAAAAGCAAAAACATAAAGGTCTGATGATCATGGGGTGGCTTCAGAGTCATCATCATCATCTGATTCTGTATCCTCTGCTGCATCTTCCTCTTCCTCAGCTGCTTCTTCTTCTTCCTCAGCTGCTTCTTCCTCTTCTTCAGCTGCTTCTTCATCATCAATGCCACTTTCTGAGAGTCTTTTGATCAGCCGTTCCAGCTCCATTTTCTTCTCTGTGGTGGCTTTGATGGTTGCTTCCAGCACCTTGCATGTGTCCTTGAGTTCAGCAATCAAGGCATCCTTGGACACAGCACCTGAAGCAGCAGCTTTCCCTGATGTCGAGACAATGTCTGGGACATGTGTCCCCTCAAACAGTTTGTAATGCAGGGATAGAGGAGATTCTCTCTTCATCACAGAGTCAGTGTAGTTTAACATATTGGGATGTTGACTCAACACAATGCCACACAATACAGTTGGGAAGGCAATGGGTAATTTGACAGCAAATGATTCTGAATGCTTAACAGTTTGATCAAAAATATAGTTTCCAAAATTAAATTTGGACTTGGTTCCAACAGCATACAGAAATTTACCCAAACCTGTGGCAACAGTGGACGTATGATTGGTGGGTACCCAGTTTGCAGCTCCAATCCTGTGCAGGATTGCATATTTCACACTTAGCTTCCCTGCAGAAAGCTTCCCTTTCTTTGGCCAATGCTGCACCTGTTTGGCAGTGATTTCCTTGGCAATTTGATGCTCAGAGACAGCAATATCCACCACTCCATCTGTTGGTCTGTCCAGGTATTTGTTGATCACAGCAGGGGAGAATCTAACACATTTTCCTCTGACAAATACTTTTTGATACTCATCACTCTTTCTGTTTGTTATGTCAGAGGGAATGTTGACAATGAATTCCCTGACTAGGCTTTCATAACAATCTCCCAACTTGGTGACAGTCTTCAGCAGTCCAGCAGCCTTGATGAGGTCCATGATCTCCTTGCAATCCAAGGCAGCTCTTCCCAGTTCTCTTTCCAAGGCAAGTCTGCGTTGATACACGAATTTCCACCTTTCAGCATTGCCAATGGAGTGGAATGAGATGTTGTCCAATGGTGCATCAGGGACATTACCAGGCACCTTTTTCCCTGATGTCTTGGTCCTCTTGATGTCGGGAACATCTAGTTCGACATCATCATCAGAATCAGATGAGGAAATTTCTTTCCTCTTCTTGGAAGGGATTGCAACTTTGCTCCGTCTGGATGTGGTAGGAGTGATTGGAGTGCTCTTCTTCTGTGCCATAGTCTTGATTCGTCCAGACCTCTTAATGGGGGTTTTCCCTTTTCGGCTTTGTAATCGTTCTGCAATGCCAGGTGCCAACTTGTTGGCAATGGGTTCCTCATCAGATTCTACCTCTTCTAAGTCAATGAGGTCACCTGGAGCAGGTTCTGGTGCCCGTGGTGCAGGGGTCTCCTTTGTGGCTTGATCCTCTTCCTCTGTTGATTCCTCTTTGCTGGGTGAAGAGAGGACTTCAGTATTTGGGGTGGAAGATGTTGGAACATCTTTCTCAGCATCAGGAACAGCAACATCTGGGGTGGAAGATGTTGGAACATCTTCATCAGCATCAGGAACAGAAGCATTCTTCAAAATGCTACTCACAATACTGCGGATCTTCTTGTCCATCTCCGTGTCTACTTCCCTAGGACTTGTTGCAAGGCTAGGGTTTTCAGAAATCTTCACACCCTGTTGTCGTTTGGGAACCAGCTTTTCAGGAACAGGGGCTGAACCAGGAATCATTTGTATGGGCTGGATATTGAATTCAGGTCGTTCCTGGTTAGATGGTGCTTTGGTGGATGATGGAGATGATGGTACAGAGGGTGAACCAGGAGCTGAAGTTTCTTTTGGTGAGGTAGCCATGGAAAAGCAGAGCGTTTGGAATGATTTCGTAAATCTCTGAGAGCTGTTGGGGAATGCTGAAAACGAGATTACCACGAAAATATAAGTTTGAATGAGGAATGTAGAGGGACGTGTGAAGCAACGGTCGAATTTGTTTTGCCTCAGTAGTGAACGTGCTATTAATGTTAAGTGAGATGTTTGAGCACGTTCAGATAGCAGTAGTTGCTATAATTCCTCTAGCAGGCAAATGCCCAGCTTGCCCCTCAGTTTTTCAAACTGATTTGCATCCAATGCCTTTGTGAAAATATCCGCCATTTGTTCCTCAGTGTCAACATGCTCCAGTGTGATAACTTTATCATCAACAAGCTCTCTAATATAGTGGTGTCTAATGTCAATGTGCTTGGTTCTGCTGTGTTGAACAGGATTTTTAGAAATATTGATAGCACTCAAGTTGTCACAGTACAATGTCATGACATCTTGTTCGACATTGTACTCCTTCAGCATCTGCTTCATCCAAACTAGTTGTGAACAGCTGCTTCCTGCTGCAATATACTCTGCTTCAGCAGTAGATAGGGACACACAGTTCTGCTTCTTGCTGAACCATGAAATAAGATTGTTGCCCAGATAGAAGCATCCACCAGAAGTGCTTTTTCTGTCATCTGCACTTCCAGCCCAATCAGCATCACAATACCCAACCAGCATTGAATCTGAACAATGACAGTACATAATCCCATAGTCACTGGTGCCATTTACATATTTCAGAATTCTCTTTACTTGAGTCAAGTGACTTATCTTAGGATTGGCTTGATATCTTGCACAAACACCTACTGCATAGGTGATGTCGGGTCTGCTAGCTGTTAAATATAGTAAGCTCCCAATCATGCTTCTGTACAGACTTTGATCAACACTGGTGCCAGCTTCATCCTTTGACAGCTTCAAGTGAGTAGGTGCAGGTGTTCTTTTATGGCTGGCATTTTCCATTCCAAACTTCTTGACAATGTTCTTTGCATACTTGCTTTGTGAGAGGAATATGGAGTCTTCCATCTGCTTCACTTGGAGTCCCAGAAAATAAGTCAGCTCTCCAACAAGACTCATCTCAAATTCAGATTGCATCTGTTGGACAAAATGTCGAAGCATCTCATTCGACATCCCTCCAAACACAATGTCATCAACATATATCTGTGCTATCATCAAGTTTTCAGCATCTTGTTTGACAAAGAGAGTCTTGTCAATTCCTCCCTTCCTATACCCTTGCTGAGTAAGGAACTCTGTTAGCCTTTCATACCAAGCTCTTGGAGCTTGCTTCAATCCATAGAGAGCCTTCTTGAGCCTGTATACATGATCTGGATGAGTTGGATCTACAAATCCCTTTGGCTGCTCCACATAGGCTTCTTCATTCAGGTATCCATTCAGAAACGCGCTCTTCACATCCATCTGGTACAGCTTGAATTTGAGGAAGCAAGCTACACCAAGTAACAATATGATGGACTCAAGTCTAGCAACTGGAGCGAAAGTTTCATCAAAGTCTACACCTTCAATCTGAGTGTAGCCTTGAGCAACAAGTCTGGCCTTGTTTCTGGTTATAACACCTTCTTCATTGGTTTTGTTCTTGAAGATCCACTTGGTGCCAATCACATTAGTTCCCTCGGGTCTCGGAACTAGCTCCCAGACTTCATTCCTTTTGAATTGCTCCAATTCTTCTTGCATAGCATTGATCCAGAACTCATCAGTCAGTGCCTCTTTCACATTCTTGGGCTCAATTTTGGAGACAAAGCATGAATTGGAGACAATCTCAATCTCCCTTGATCTTGTAGTGACTCCTCTGTTTGGATCTCCTATAATCAGCTCCTTGGGGTGCATCTTCTGGATTCTGATGGAGGGTCTCTTGTCAGGTTGGTTGATGTTTGATTCATCTGTAGCAGAATCAGAGTTTTCTGCATTTTCTGCACTTTTAGCTGTATCTGCTACATTGTCTCCCGATGTTGAGACATCTTCTTCGACATCCTTCTTTCTTGCTGGAGTTAGATCATCAACAACCACATTGATGGATTCCATCACAGTTCTGGTTCTGGAATTGAATACTCTATATGCTCTGCTGTTTGTAGAGTATCCCAGGAATATTCCTGCATCACTCTTGGGATCCATCTTTCTCCTTTGCTCTCTATCTGCCAAAATGTAACATGGACTTCCAAAGATGTGGAAGTGCTTGACAGTTGGCTTCCTCCCTTTCCAGATTTCATACAGTGTGGTTGGAGTCCCTCTTCTCAGTGTGACTCTGTTGTGGATGTAGCATGCTGTGTTCATGGCTTCAGCCCAGAGATTATAGGGAAGTTCTTTGGCATGAAGCATGACCCTAGCAGCCTCTTGCAAAGTCCTGTTTTTCCTCTCAACTATGCCATTCTGTTGTGGTGTAATGGCTGCAGAGAACTCATGAGTGATGCCTTCAGATGTGCAGAATTCAGTAAACCTGCTGTTTTCAAACTCTCTGCCATGGTCACTCCTGATTCTCTTGATGACACAGTCTTTTTCTCTTTGAAGTCTTAGACTCAACTCCTTGAATACTTCAAAGGTGTCTGATTTTTCTCTGATAAAGTTGACCCAGGTAAATCTGGAGAAATCATCCACAACAACATAGGCATACCTCTTTCCTCCAAGGCTTTCAACTTGCATAGGCCCCATCAAGTCCATGTGAAGTAGTTCCAGCACCCTGGAAGTGGTATGATGTTGAAGCTTCTGGTGGGACATCTTGACTTGCTTTCCAATCTGACATTCACCACAGATTCTGCCTTCTTCTATTTTCAGATTGGGAATGCCTCTAACAGCACCTTTGTCAATGATTTTCTTCATGCCTCTTAAGTGCAGATGTCCAAATCTTTGATGCCATATTCTGACTTCATCTTCTTTGGAGGATAGACATGTGGAGGAGTAACTGGTTTCTTGAGGTGTCCATAGGTAACAGTTGTCCTTTGATCTGCTGCCCTTCATTAGAACTTCACTCTTCTCATTTGTCACCAAGCATTCTGACTTTGTGAAGTTTACATTGAATCCTTCATCACACAACTGACTGATGCTGATCAAGTTTGCAGTCAGTCCCTTCACCAGCAGTACTTTGTCCAGACTAGGAAGTCCATCATGAGCTAGCTTTCCCATTCCAGTGATCTTTCCTTTAGAACCATCTCCAAATGTCACATAGCTAGTGGAGCAAGGTTCAATGTTCACCAGGAATTCTTTAACTCCTGTCATGTGTCTGGAACAGCCGCTATCTAGGTACCAATCTTCCTTAGCTGATGCTCTAAGTGAAGTATGAACAACAAGACTAACAGTCTTGTGTTTTGGAACCCACATCATCTTCCTTCCGCTGCTTCTACTTTGAGTTCCATGATGTGGATGACCATGTAGATGATAGCAAAAGGGCTTTATGTGACCATACTTGCCACAGTAGTGACACCTCCACTTCTTTCTTTTGCTCCTTTTCTGCTGCGTTCCATGATGTCGAGACCGATGTTGTGACATCGTGGCTCCAGTGCTGTTTTTGGCAGGAACAAATTCTGTCATGGTTGTTCTGCCAGCGGACTTATGATTAAATCCAAGTCCTCTCTGGTTTCCAACATTCTTCCCAAGCTGTAGCACCTCATCAAGCGTATCTGAGCCTTTATTCAGCATCTTTATTGATTTCGTCATGTTTTCCAGTTTAGAGTTCAGAAAACCAACTTCTCCTTTAAGCTCAGAGATCTCCTCTTCATGTGCCTCCTTCTCAGCCTCCAGATTTGCAATGACCTTCTTCAGTTGTGCTTCTTGCTGAAGAATCTTCTCACTTTTGATGCATAGTTCTCTATAGGATGTAGCAAGCTCATCAAAAGTGATTTCACTATCTGTATCACTTGAATCTTCAGCAGATTCAAATCTCCCAGTGAGTGCATTCACATCTCTGTCAGAATCACTTTCTTGTTCACTCTCTGTATCATCAGACCGACATACAGAAAGTCCTTTCCTCTGCTTCTTGAGATGAGTGGGACATTCAGCTTTGATGTGTCCATAGCCTTCACACCCATGGCATTGAACTCCGTTGCTGTGACTGGGCTTTTCATCTGACCTTTTCTGATATTCACTACCTTTCCTGATGTCGAAAGGGATGTTCCGGACATGTGGTTTCTGCCTCCTGTCCATTCTGTTCATCACTTTGTTGAACTGTTTTCCAAGGAGCACAACTGCTTTGGTCAGACCTTCATCAGTATCCAGGTCATACTCATCTTCTTCTCCTTCATCATTGGACACGAAAGCCAGATTCTTGCTCTTCTTTTCAGCCCTATCCGAGAGTCCTAGCTCAAAGGTTTGAAGGGAACCAATGAGTTCATCTACTCTCATGTTGCAAATGTCTTGGGCCTCCTCTATTGCAGTGACTTTCATGTCAAATCTCTTAGGCAAGGATCTGAGGATCTTTCTCACCAGCTTTTCATCTGTCATCCTCTCTCCCAAGGCAGTGCAAGCATTGGCAATTTCAAGAATGTTCATGTGGAAGTCATGAATACATTCTTCCTCCTTCATCTTCAGATTTTCGAATTTTGTAGCCAATAGTTGCAATCTGGACATCTTTACTTTGGAGGTTCCTTCATGAGTGGTTTTCAGGATCTCCCATGCATCCTTGGCCACTGTGCATGTGTTGATCAGTCTGAAGATATTCTTGTCAACTCCATTGAATAGGGCATTCAAGGCTTTGGAGTTTCCAAGTGCCAATTCATCTTCTTCTTTTGTCCAGTCTTCTTCTGGCTTCAATTCATCAGTGGGCTTTCCTTCTGTGTCCAGCATCTTGGGATGTTCCCAGCCTTTGATGACAGCTTTCCAGGTTCTGCTATCCAGTGATTTGAGGAAGGCCACCATCCTTGCTTTCCAGTATTCATAGTTGGTTCCATCCAGAATTGGTGGTCTGTTCACTGGTCCTCCTTCTTTCTCCATGTTCATCAGAATTTATCTCCCTAGATCTCACTCAGTGATTTCGAGTGCCTGCTCTGATACCAATTGAAATTCTGATACCAATGCCAGATGTCGTACAGGATGTCACGACATCACGCTTCAGAACATGCAGGTTATATTTGAGTGTGTGAACAGATTAAACAAGTAAATACCACAAGAGAATTGTTAACCCAGTTCGGTGCAACCTCACCTACATCTAGGGGCTACCAAGCCAGGGAGGAAATCCACTAAAATAGTGTTAGTTCAAGGTCTAACAGCCACTGTTTACAACCTTCTCACCTAACCACTACCTGTGCAACCTCTACCTAAGAGCCACTCTTAGATATGAGAACCCCTCTCACTCCCTCTCAAACACTCTCCCGTGTTTACAAATAAATCAAAGGCACACCAGAGATTGCTCTCTGAACAAAAGAGATCAACTCTACACACTAGAGATCAACTCTACACACTCAGGTCCAACACTTGATGTTAGGGTACCATCAAGGTGGCTCACAAAACACTCAAGTCCCAAAACTCACAAAATAACTC
Source organism: Glycine soja (assembly GCF_004193775.1). Classification (NCBI taxonomy): domain Eukaryota; kingdom Viridiplantae; phylum Streptophyta; class Magnoliopsida; order Fabales; family Fabaceae; genus Glycine; species Glycine soja. The sequence goes on along the minus strand of NC_041016.1, from coordinate 38,998,592 downwards.
TTCAATCCCGGACTTGGTACAGAACTCGTGCAGCCTTCGTGTTTATATAGCAGTGAGCGTATCTGGGCTGCAACTTCTTGTGCTGGATGAGATCTATCATTCTTCTGAAAAAATCTGCACTTAAAGATCTAAAAGATACAGTTTGATCTTTTAGTTTTTATCTTTAATCTTTAATCTTTAATCCCTGAACGAACTCTTCTAGTTTGTAATTCGAACTTTAATTATCTTTTAATTCGTTCCTAAAGATAGATCATCTTATCTCTTGCTAACTGCACAATAATCTGTTAAAGATATAACAGATTTATATGTCCAGTATTTTCGGGCCAGATGTCCTGGACATCGTATCCGACATCGTGGATCCTGCAGCTTCAATGCTTTTAGCAACTCCAGTATTTTCGGGCAGGATGTCCTGGACATTGTATCCGACATCGTGGATCCTGCAGCTTCAATGCTTTTAGCAATTCCAGTATTTTCAGGCAGGATGTCCTGGACATTGTATCCGACATCGTGAATCCTGCAGCTTCAATTCTTCATTTGACATTTCATCTTGCCTTGTGCATTGTGCAGCCCGATCTTATTCTTTGACATAACGTTGGACATCATGTGCAGCAACTCCAGCTTTCCTTCATTGTCTAAGTGCTTATGTTTTAACAAAATCTTAGCCAATCTTTTAAAACTCAGTAGAGCTAAGCACTAACATAGTTGATGTTGTTAGCTTGCACCTCAGGACGTGCAATACTGGTGAAAAATTGTGGTACTGAACTATTTGAGTAATCCTCAAGGGTAATCCTCTGGTCATGCTCTTCTGCCATGGCAATGACTTCAGGTAATTGAGTGGTGGATTCCCTTGATGATGGTGAATGAGGTGATAATAAGTTAGAGAAATGAGTCTTCTCCTCAAGAATGGATGCAACTGTTCTATCTTGCAGAAGTTTCCTTCTCCTCTCAGCCTTGTTCCTTCCCAATGTAGCTTCAATTTCTAAGTTCAGAGGAACTAAATTGCCAGTGGGAGATCTATGCATATACAATACTAACAGAAAAACAATTATCCAATTTAACAAGAAAAGACAAATAGGAATTAAGAAAAAATATTCACAAAAACAATCAAAGAATAGCAAATAAAGAATAGACACCTAAAAACAAACTAACTTCCCAAATAAAAAGAAGTTCCCCGGCAACGGCGCCAAAAACTTGTTCGCTTCCGGCAAGTGCACCAGATCGCACAAGTAGTATCGAACTCTCGGGAAACTTGTGTTATTTGGTAAGCTATTTCAGCAAATAGGTGTCTGGTGGGTAAAGATAAGTGTGAATATGGATAGGTGAGTAAAATATCTGTGCAAAAAGGAAAATCATGCGAGAGAAATGATGTGTAAAAACAAGTAGAAAACACCTTGGCCTTCCTAATAGGTGCCTGATGCTAAAAGGATATTCTCTATCTAACAATGCTCATGTGTTCTTATGGTGTCTCCTGAGATACTAAACCCCAATTCCTCATGATAGTTTAGCCTAATCCTGATCAAGCATTGTCCGCAAATTCCTTTTGTTGGACTAAACTCAACCAGGACCACATTAAGACACACATACACAACTAAATTATCGCACCCTGATTACTGGTGATAGTACGACAACTTAGCCCTGTACTATTAAGGACTTTAGAATCAGACCAGTTTCCACTGTTGAATGACCCTAATAAAGCATGCATCTACGTGATTAAGGTAAAAGCATACTGGAGTGAAAAGTAGATAGCACAGAGAACACACAAAGCATCATTAAATAGATAGAAATATATTTACATCAAGTACCTATAGGGAAGATCCAACAGAGGATTTAGCTTTCCATAACCAAGAAGCCTCATTTACAACAAAGAGAAGAACAAGATGAAAGATTGCAAAAATACAAGTGGTGAGGATGTCTCCTTCACCTCTAGGATCTCACAATCATTCACAAACTCATCTCAAGCTCTCAGAACGACTTCTGCTTCAAGCTCTAGTTTCTGGAGATCTTCACACAGCAAAATCTCTCAAAACTCTATGGAACTTGGACCCTTCTGTCTCTAGAATCTCTAGACATGCAAAGCTCTGAATCCCAACCCAAACTCCCTTCACAAAATCTGATTTCTGGCTTAAATAGGTGGCCTTGTTCGTGCTCGTGCGAATAGCGCAATTATGGACCACTTAGCGCACATTAGTGAATTTTGGCTTAGCGCGCGCCTTTCTCGCTTAGCGGATGGACTGAAGCAGTGCGCTTAGTGAGATGAAGCGGTGTGCTTAGCGAACCTGTACAACTCATCTTCTTCTAGAGTCTTCCTCGCACTTAGCCCATGAGTGTTGCGCTTAGTGGACGCTTGCTAAGCCAGCAGATTGGCTTAGCGAGATTGATGCAATCCTCCCTAGGAAGGGACCAGTCACTAGAGCCATGAGCAAGAGGCTCCAAGAGGACTGGGCTAGAGTTGCTGAAGAAGGCCTTAGGGTTCTCATGAACCTCAGGGTAGATTTCTGAGCCCATGGGCCATTGGGTCCAATTATCTTTGTACATATTAGACTAGGATGTCGTTATATTTGGTCCTTGTATTTAGGGCTCCATAATGTAGCTAAGGTACCCTAGAAATATAGGATTTTTAGCCCTTGTATTTTAGGGCACCTAGACTAGTTTTTGTGTTAGGGGTAGTTTTGTAATTTCACATGCAATAAGTGAATATTTGATGAGTGTGGTTGGAAATAAATTTAATTGAATTGGTAGAAGCCCAATCCAACTAAATTTTAGAGGGGGAGGTGAGCATTTGCTTACTACACCCCATTGCCACATCATATAGTCACACTTTGTGCATGTCCTTCATGCTTTACATGCCTCATGACACCTAAGCACACTTAGTGGAGAATCTTGGAATTGATCTTGGATTAGTGGGCTGAACCATAACTAAAATTCACTAATCATAATTAGTGAAATTTTGGTTCCAAAGTTTGTTTTCACAAATTCAATTTCAAATTCATGTGAAATTTGAATTGAAATTCAAATTTCCCTCCAATTTTGTGTGACACGTAGGCTATAAATAGAGGTCATGTGTGTACATTTTTTGGAACTTTGATCGATTGAATATTAAACTTCAGATTTTAGAGCTCTTTTAGGGCACAAAATTTCATGCTCTTCTCTTCCTCTCCCTTCATTCATCTCCTTCTTCCTCCAAGCTCTTATCCATGGCCTCCTATGGTGGTGAGCTTCTTCTAAACTCATCTTCTCCTTGAAGTGGCGTCTCCTCCCTCTCTTCCTTCTCCATTCCACTGCCATTCATCTTCCAAGAAGCAAAGGAATCCGTTGATGAAGAAGATCCTAGGCCTACAAGCTCCAATGGAGCTTACATCATGTGGTATCAAGAGCATCTTCATCTAGGTGATGTTCTTTTGCTTCCTCTATCTTTTTGTTCGGTGAATTCTCTTTAATTCCTTGTTCTTAATTTTATTCTCCATGTATATCGTCCATTGTCTTGTGGTTTGGTGCTGTTTAGAGTAGATTAAAAAAAATAAACCGATTAAATCTTAGATCTAGACTTGTTCTTGCATTTCTATGGTTCAAATTTTGTAGATCTACTCTTGAATCATGTTTTTGTGTTGATTTTAGGTTCTATCATTTTTCATTCATAATATTCTTGTGCTGAACCTTAGATCTAAATTTTCTTCCAAAATATTGATTAGAAAAAAAAACACAAAAATCTAAGTGTAAATCACTTAATCCATGTTGTCTTAGAGTCATGTTTAGTCATAGTAATTGTCACATTATGTTCTAAGTTTGTGTTGAATTTTTATTTTGTTGATTGAATTCTAGATACATTTGTTCATGTATTCCTGTCATTCTTAGCCTATCTTTTGAATTTTGAGTCTAATTCATGCATGTTATTTAGTTTATAACATGTTCTAAATAAATTCCTAGAAGTAGTCTTGTTGTTGAACTTTTTTTTTTTTTCTTAAAAGTTTCCTACATGATGCCTATGATGAAGTTGAGTTGTGGTGCTGAGTTGTGACTGGATTTGTGAATCAAAATAAGTCTTAAGCTCTCTTGAATTGTTTTATTCAAGATAATTGAGCATAAGCAAACACAAATTGTAACTATCCAAGCCTTAAGCAACATAAACACTACTCTTGATTGCTAGGTTGAAATCGCTGGTGTTGGCAGCTTGAACATACGAACTTGTATAAATTACTGGGAATTGGTCACTATATGTTTTGAGCTTAAATTTTTACTGAATTTTCTAGAAATCTGGACCAAAGTTATAAAAAAAGAACCAAGCGATTTTGATTAAAGGAAAAAATAAGAAAAATCACACAATTTGGCAGAAAAATCAGTGACCAGGAAAAAAAAAGTGAAAGGGAAGTGTGCTTGTTGTTTTGGCTCAAAATTTGTTCTATAATTGGTGCCTATTTTATACCAATCCTAGTTCAGAAACTTCAATCGAAAATTATTGTGAAAAAAAGTGCCAAAACTAGAGGTTTCTTGAGTGTTTTTTCTTTTTAGTTTTTCTACTCTACTCTAGAGCCATTCTAGGTTTCTCTTTGAGTCCTAGCTTGCTTTTGTGTGTTTTTCATTGCTTTAATTGTTGAATAATCCTTGAAAATTTGTCTTGTTAAAACTCTATTGGTTTAGCTTTCATTTCATTTTTTTTGGTCTTTGGTTATTGCTTGTCTCTTTGTTTCCTTGCTTGTGAGTTGACATATAGTGAATTGGAAAGGAGGATTGGTGCCATACCTTGAAGAATTTGAGTCAAGAAGCAAGGAGCAAACCACCTTAAGAGCTATTGGACTAAAAAGCACTCCAAATTGAGTGAAACACCATAGATAGAATAGCCACCACAATTGAGGACTTTTTTTTTTGTAATTTTGTAATTGGCAATTTGCTTTGCTTTCAAATTTTGTAACAAAAAGGCCTTTCGTTGGAAGTAAGTTGGGAGCCTCCAATAGGTCACCCTACTTCCATTTGTGTGTAATAATTTTAGGCAATTTTCCTTTAGGATAGTGAGTGTTTTGTTGGGAATCTTAAATGAGGTCATCCAAACACTCCTAGGATCTGCCTAATTTGCATTTCTTGCACTTTATTTTTTTGCTTACTTTCATAGCTTATTTCCTTTACTCTCCATTGTCAAACCTCCTAGGTAGCTTGCCTTTTATCAATTAGTTTTTACCTTATCTTTCACACCTCTTTTAGTGTTTATTTTGGCTAGTTTCAACCATAGTTCTTTTACCTTTTGTTTTCAAACCCCCAACAAGAAAGAACCATAACTTAGGAACCAACATGAGTCTTCATTCTTCATCTAGTGTTAATGGTGAGGGTTCTACTCCTAAGGACCCCTTGTATAAGATATTAGATGAGTTGAGATCCCTTAAGTTGTGGAAAGAAAAACAAGAGAGAAAAGAAAAAGGTAAAAAAAGAGTGGAAGAAATAAGTCAAGATGAAAGAGAGAAAATAAGAGAGGAAGAAAGAAGAAAAATAATGAAAGAAATGAAAAGAGAAAAACATGCCTCCTATAATAGTCATGACTCTTGCAAAAGTTTAAGTGAAGAACTTAGCGACTATTATAGAGGGCGCCATAGTTCACATACTAAACATCACTCCCAAAGAAGAGAAAAGGATAGAAGGCCTCAAGAGGTTAACATTAGCCTCCCATATTTCCATGGAAAAGATAATGTTGAGGCCTACTTAGATTGGGAAATGAAGGTTGAACAACTCTTTGTTTGCCATCATATTAGCGAGGAGAGAAAAGTTCCATTGGCTACCCTTAGCTTTCAAGGGTATGCCATCTATTGGTGGACTTCCCTTGTTAGGGAACGAAGGATTCATGAGGATGCTCCAGTAGAGTATTGGAATGATCTTAAGAGTGGCCTTAAGAAGAGGCACATTCCCTCCTACTATGAAAGGGAGCTTATGGACAAGCTCCAAAGGCTTAGACAAGGGAGTATGAGTGTTGAAGAATATAGACAACAAATGGAACTACTCCTTTTAAGAGCTGGACTTAGGGAGGAGGAAAGAACAAGCATAGCTAGGTTCCTTAGTGGGCTTAATATGGAAGTAAGGGACAAGGTTGAACTCCTTCCATATAGGGACCTAGATGAGCTAGTCCAACTTTGTATAAGAGTGGAGCAACAACTTAAAAGAAAGCCTTCTTCAAAATCTTATGTCTCTCACTCTTATCCAAGGAAGGACCAAGGCTATGGAATATTGGGGGCTGCACCTTCAAAACCCAAGGAAGATAAGGGTAAGACTATAGAGAAATACACCCCTAAGACTGGTTTCCAAGAAATGACTAGCAACATTAAATGCTTCAAATGTCTTGGGAGAGGTCACATTGCCTCTCAATGCCCCACAAAGAAAACCATGATCATGAGGGGTCAAGAAATTTATAGTAGTAAAGAGGAGACTGCTTCTTGCCCTTCCTCTAGTGGAAGTGAAGATGAAGTAAGGGGTGAAGAGTCTAGTGAGGAAGTCTACCCCCAAGAAGAAGGTGACCTCTTAAGGGTTAGAAGGCTCCTTGGAGGTCAATCTTGTGATCTATCTCAATCCCTAAGAGAGAACATCTTTCATACAAGATGCAAAATTTTAAATAAAACTTGTTTTCTCTTTGTGGATAGTGGATCTTGTTGCAATTGTTGTAGCACAAGATTAGTTTCCAAGTTGAACCTCACTATCATTCCCCACCCAAAACCTTATAAACTTCAATGGGTCAATGAGCAAGGGGAAATGATAGTTAACCAACAAGTGAAGGTAACTTTCTCCATTGGGACATATAAGGATGAAGTTAATTGTGATATAGTTCCCATGGAGGCAGGACATATTCTTTTAGGAAGGCCATGACAATTTGATAGGAAGATCATTTACAATGGCCTAACTAATGAGATTACCCTCACCCATCTTGGCACTAAATTTGTGTTGCATCCCCAAACACCTTCACAGGTGGCCAAAGATCAACTAACTATGAAAGATAAGAGGGATGAGGAAGAAAAACTAGAAAAACAAAAGAAAAAGAAGGATAGTAAGGCCTTGTCTTCAAAGGTCAAGGGGAAGGAAAAAGAGGAAAAGGATTCCTCCAAGAAGATTGTTAAGAAGGAAAATCATTTTGCAACAAAAGGTGATATTAAAAGAGCACTCCTTCTTAAACAATCTTTCTACCTTCTCCTATCAAGGGAAACATCCCTTAGCACTACCACAATTCCTACATTTGAGACCTTACCCCCAAAGATCCAAGAACTCTTACATGAATTTGGTGATATATTTCCCATAGAGATACCCCCTGGGCTACCTCCTTTAAAGGGAATAGAACACCAAATTGATTTAGTCCCAGGAGCAAGCCTTCCAAATAGGCCAGCCTATAGGACTAACCCTCAGGAGACTAAGGAGATAGAGTCTCAGGTTAAAGAATTGTTGGAAAAGGGCTGGGTCCAAGAGAGCCTAAGCCCATGTGTTGTGCCAGTGTTGTTGGGGCCCAAAAAGGATGGTACGTGGAGAATGTGTACAGATTGCAGGGCCATCAACAACATCACTATAAAGTATAGGCACCCTATTCCTAGACTTGATGATTTGCTTGATGAGTTGCATGGTGCCAATATCTTTTCGAAAATTGATCTTAAAAGTGGTTATCACCAAATCAAGATGAAAAAGGGTGGGGAGTGGAAAATCGCTTTCAAGACCAAGTTTGGTTTATATGAATGGCTAGTGATGCCTTTTGGGCTCACTAATGCACCAAGCACCTTTATGAGGCTTATGCATCATGTCTTAAGGGATTTCATAGGTAGATTTATAGTTGTTTATTTTGATGATATTTTAGTGTACAGTAGGAGCCTAGATGATCACTTAGGACATCTCAGGCAAGTTCTTTCAGTCCTTAGGAAAAACACCCTCTATGCAAATATAGAGAAGTGTACCTTTTGTGTAGATAGTATAGTTTTCTTAGGTTTTGTAGTTGGTAGAAATGGGGTCCAAGTGGACCTTGAGAAAATCAAGGCCATCCAAGAATGGCCTACCCCAAAAAGTGTGGGAGATATTAGGAGCTTCCATGGGTTAGCAAGCTTCTATAGAAGGTTTGTTCCTAATTTCTCTACAATTTCATCACCTCTCAATGAGCTAGTGAAGAAGAATGTGACATTTACCTGGGGTGAAAAACAAGAGCAAGCCTTTGCTTTGCTCAAAGAAAAGCTTACTAAGGCACCTGTTCTAGCTCTTCTTGACTTTTCTAAAACTTTTGAGCTAGAATGTGATGCCTCTGAAGTGGGAGTTGGAGCTGTATTGTTACAAGGTGGGCACCCTATTGCTTATTTTAGTGAAAAACTTCATAGTGCCACCCCTCAACTACCCCACCTATGATAAAGAGCTGTATGCCTTAATAAGAGCCCTCTAAACTTGGGAACATTACCTTGTTTCCAAGTCATTTATCATTCATAGTGATCATCAATCACTTAAGTACATTAGAGGGCAAAGCAAGTTAAACAAGAGGCATGAAAAATGGGTAGAATACCTTGAGCAATTTCCACATGTTATCAAATACAAAAAGGGAACAACAAATGAGGTAGCTGATGCCCTCTCTAAGAGACACACATTGTTTTGCTCCCTAGGAGCCCAAATTTTAGGATTTGATAATATTAGGGACTTGTATGATTTAGATTAACATTTCTCTCCCATTTACGAGAGTTATGGGAAAAAGGCCCAAGATGGATTCTATTTGGTTGAGGGGTATTTGTTCAAAGAGGGAAAGCTTTGCATACCCCAAGGATCCATTAGGAAATTACTTGTGAAAGAGAGCCACGAGGGTGGGCTCATGGGCCACTTTGGGATAGACAAGACCCTTGTCTTACTCAAAAAATAGTTTTATTGGCCCCATATGAAGAAAGATGTCCATAAGCATTGCACTAGGTGTGTGGCTTGTTTACAAGCCAAGTCTAGGGTGATGCCTCATGGGCTATACACACCTTTACCCATCCCCTCTGCACCTTGGGTAGACATTAGTATGGACTTTGTCCTTGGGCTTCCTAGAACCCAAAGAGGTGTAGACTCTATCTTTGTGGTAGTGGATAGGTTTAGCAAGATGGCACACTTTATACCATGCCACAAGGTGGATGATGTTTCCCACATCTCAAAACTTTTTTTCAGGGAAGTTGTTAGACTCCATGGTAGTGAATAGGTATTTATCCACTCTTTTAAGGGCTCTTCTGAAAGGCAACCATAAGTCTTGGGATGAGTATCTTCCTCATGTAGAATTTGCCTACAACAGGGGGGTTCATAGAACCACTAAGCAATCCCTTTTTGAGGTTGTCTATGGGTTCAATCCCCTAACACCGTTAGACCTCATTTCCCTCCCACTGGACACTTCTTTTATACATAAAGAAGGGGAATCTATGTCAAAGTTTGTAATGAAGTTGCATGAGAGGGTTAAGAACCAAATAGAGAACCAAACAAAGGTGTATTCAACTAAAGGCAATAGAGGAAGAAAAGAGCTAGTTCTTAATGACGGTGACTGGGTTTGGCTCCATCTTAGGAAGGATAGATTCCCTACTAAAAGGAAATCCAAGCTTAGCCCTAGAGGGGATGGACCTTTTCAAGTTTTGGAGAGGATCAATAACAATGCCTATAGGTTGGACCTCCCAGAAGAGTATGGAGTCAACACCACTTTTAACATTTTTGATTTAATTCCTTTTGCAGGTGGAGCTGATATTGAGGAGGAGGAACTAACAGATTTGAGGTCAAATCCTCTTCAAGGGGAAGGGGATGATGCAATCCTCCCTAGGAAGGGACCAATCACTAGAGCCATCAGCAAGAGGCTCCAAGAGATTGGGCTAGAGCTGCTGAAGAAGGCCCTAGGGTTCTCATGAACCTTAGGGTAGATTTCTGAGCCCATGGGCCATTGGGTCCAATTATCTTTGTACATATTAGACTAAGATGTCATTATATTTGGTCCTTGTATTTAGGGCTCCATAATGTAGCTAAGGTACCCTAGAAATATAGGATTTTTTAGCCCTTGTATTTTAGGGCACCTAGACTAGTTTTTGTGTTAGGGGTAGTTATGTAATTTCACATGAATTAAGTGAATATTTGATGTGTGTGGTTGGAAATGAATTTAATTGAATTGGTAGAAGCCCAATCCAATTAAATATTAGAAGGGGAGGTGAGCATTTGCTTACTACACCCCATTGCCGCATCATATAGTCACACTTTGTGCATGTCCTTCATGCTTTACATGCCTCATGATACATAAGCACACTTAGTGGAGAATCTTGGAATTGATCTTGGATTAGTGGGCTGAACCATAACAAAAATTCACTAATCATAATTAGTGAAATTTTGGCTCCAAAGTTTGTCTCCACAAATTCAATTTCAAATTCAAGTGAAATTTGAATTGAAATTCAAATTTCCCTCCAATTTTGTGTGACACTTAGGCTATAAATAGAGGTCATGTGTATACATTTTTTGGAACTTTGATCATTTGAATATTAAACTTAATTTCAAAGCTCTTTTAGGGCACAAAATTTTGTGCTCTTCTCTTCCTCTCCCTTCATTCATCTCTTTCTTCCTCCAAGCTCTTATCCATGGCCTCTTATGGTGGTGAGCTTCTTCTAGACTCATCTTCTCCTTGAAGTGGCATCTCCTCCCTCTCTTCTTTCTCCATTCCGCTGCCATTCATCTTCCATGAAGCAAAGGAATCCATTGATGAAGAAGATCCTAGGCCTACAAGTTCCAATGGAGCTTACATCAGAGATGGTGAAAAACTACACTTTTCAAAGCTTGCCTAATTAACCTGAAATTGAGAGAAAATGATTATTAAAAACACAAAACGGAAGTACTAAGTATTTATTACCTATACTTAACAGAAAATACTTATAACACTACAAAATAACCATAAATTGGAAGAGTTTGATACAATTTAGACAAGTTTTATACATAGAAGTTAGTCGTATTCACCGACTAACACCACTTTAAGACATAGTCCACCACTACCAAGATATATTCGTTGTCACCCGAGGATGGTAAGGGACCGACAAAATCAATTCCCCAACAATCAAAGACTTCTACCTCCTACATGTTATGTAATGTCATTTCATGTCATCTAGATAGTTTGCCAGTTCATTGATAGTTGTCGCATGATCGTGCATGGTTATGAGCATCTTTGAAGAGTGTAGGCCAATAGAATCCAGCTTGAAGGATCTTTGCAGTTGTTCTTTCTCTGTTAAAGTGGCTCCATATAATGAGTTTTATGGCAATGCCAAAGTATGCTAGCTTTTTCTCCCTTTGTTACACATCGTCTTAACAAATTGTCACCACCAATACGAAAAAGAATATGGTTATCCCAAACATACTTGGTGGCTTCTCGGAAGAATCTTGAAATTCTGATACCAATGACAGATGTCGTACCGGATGTCACGACATCATGCTTCAGAACATGCAGATTATATTTGACAGTATGAACAGATTAAACAAGTAAATAACACAAGAGAATTGTTAACCCAGTTCGGTGCAACGTCACCTACATCTGGGGGCTACCAAGCCAGGGAGGAAATCCACTAAAATAGTGTTAGTTCGAAGATCTAACAGCCACTGTTTACAACCTTCTCACCTAACCACTACCCGTGCAACCTCTACCTAAGAGCCACTCTTAGATATGAGAACCCCTCTCACTCCCTCTCAATCACTCTCCCGTGTTTACAAATAAATCAAAGACATACCAGAGATTGCTCTCTGAACAAAAGAGATAAACTCTACACACTCAGGTCCAACACTTGATGTTAGGGTAACACCAAGGTGGCTCACAAAACACTCAAGTCCCAAAACTCACAAAATAACTCTTCAATCCCGGACTTGGTAGAAAACTCGTGCAGCCTTCATGTTTATATAGCAGTGTGCGTATCTGGGCTGCAACAACTTGCGCTGGATGAGATCTATCATTCTCCTGAAAAATCTGCACTTAAAGATCTAAAAGATAAAGTTTGATCTTTTAGTTTTTATCTTTAATCTTTAATCCCTGAACGAACTCTTCTAGTTTGTAATTCGAACTTTAATTATCTTTTAATTCGTTCCAAAAGATAGATCGTCTAATCTGTTGCTAACTGCACATTAATCTGTTAAAGATATAACAGATTTATGTGTCCAGTATTTTCGGGCAGGATGTCCTGGACATTGTATCCGACATCGTGGATCCTGCAGCTTCAATTCTTCATTTGACAGATTTATGTGTCCAGTATTTTCGGGCAGGATGTCCTGGACATTGTATCCGACATCGTGGATCCTGCAGCTTCAATTCTTCATTTGACATTTTATCTTGCCTTGTGCATTGTGCAGCCCGATCTGATTCCTTGACATAATGTTGGACATCATGTGCAGCAACTCCAGCTTTCCTTCATTGTCTAAGTGCTTATGTTTTAACAAAATTTTAGCCAATCTTTTAAAACTCAGTAAAGCTAAGCACTAACAATCTCCCCCTTTGGCAAATTTTGTCTAAAACATACTTAGACACTTCCTGAGCAGGTACGAGCAGTTATGCAAGTGGGATCAGCAACTTTCATTATCAGAGTAATCAAGCACAGCGGTATCTGTAGTGGCGACAGCAAAATTCTGCAAGTTGCAAGTCGTTTCCAGGATGTCAAGACATCTCACGTGACATCAGCTTTCTGCTCCCCCTGTCTCCATGCTCCTACTGCTGTGAAGCAGTTCACTGCAGCATCTTCTATCAGCTACTAGTCTTTTCCAGGATGTCAAGACATCTCATGTGACATCAGTCATCATCAGCAGCAGCAGTCTCCCATACAACTCCCCCTCAAAATCATGAATCATGCATACATCGTATCCTACTTCTCAAAATCATAAATCATGCATAATACTACTATTGCATACATAGTATCCTACTACTCAAAATCATGCATAATACCATTACTCCCCCTTTTTAGACAGAATTTGACAAAAGTAGAATGCATGTACTTAAGGTGCAAATATTACAGACCAATAGTGATCCATTGTTCAAAGGGACATGCCCCTATAGCTAAAAAGCAAAAATAAAGGTCTGATGGTCATGGGGTGGCTTCAGAATCATCATCATCTGATTCAGTATCCTCTGCTGCATCTTCCTCTTCCTCAGCTGCTTCTTCTTCTTCCTCAGCTGCTTCACCATCATCAATGCCACTGTCTGAGAGTCTTTTGATCAGGCGTTCCAGCTCCACTTTCTTCTCTGTGGTGGCTTTGATGGTTACTTCCAGCACCTTGCATGTGTCCTTGAGTTCAGCAATCAAAGCATCCTTGGACACAGCACCTGAAGCAGCAGCTTTCCCTGATGTCGAGACAATGTCTGGGACATGTGTCCCCTCAAACAGTTTGTAATGCAGGGATAGAGCAGATTCTCTCTTCTTCACATAGTCAGTGTAGTTTAAAATATTGGGATGTTGACTCAACATAATGCCACACAATACAGTTGGGAAGGCAATGGGTAATTTGACAGCAAAGGATTCTGAATGCTTAACAGTTTGATCAAAAATATAGTTTCCAAAATTAAATTTGGACTTGGTTCCAACAGCATACAGAAATTTACCCAAACCTGTGGCAACAGTGGAAGTATGATTGGTGGGTACCCAGTTTGCAGCGCCAATCCTGTGCAGGATTGCATACTTCACACTTAGCTTCCCTGCAGAAAGCTTCCCTTTCTTTGGCCAATGCTGGACTTGTTTGGCAGTGATTTCCTTGGCAATTCGATGCTCAGACACAGCAATATCCACCACTCCTTCAGTTGGTCTGCCCAGGTATTTGTTGATTACAGCAGGGGAGAATCTAACACATTTTCCTATGACAAACACTTTCTGATACTCATCACTCTTTCGGTTAGTTATGTCAGAGGGAATGTTGACAATGAATTCCCTGACTAGGCTTTCATAACAATCTCCCAACTTGGTGACTGTTTTCAGCAGTCCAGCAGCCTTGATGAGGTCCATAATCTCCTTGCAATCCAAGGCATCTCTTCCCAGTTCTCTCTCTACAGCAAGTCTGAGTTGATATACAAATTTCCACCTTTCAACATTGCCAATGGAGTGGAATGAGATGTTGTCCAATGGTGCATCAGGGACATTTCCAGGCACCTTTTTCCCTGATGTCTTGGCCCTCTTGATGTCGGGAACATCTAGTTCGACATCATCATCAGAATCAGATGAGGAAATTTCTTTCCTCTTCTTGGAAGGGATTGCAACTTTGCTCCATCTGGATGTGGTAGGAGTGATTGGAGTGCTCTTCTTCTGTGCCATAGTTTTGATTCGTCCAGACCTCTTAATGGGGGTTTTTCCTTTTCGGCTTTGTAATCTTTCTGCAATGCCAGGTGCCAACTTGTTGACAATGGGTTCCTCATCAGATTCTACTTCTTCTAGGTCAATGAGGTCACCTGGAGCAGGTTCTGGTGCCCTTGGTGCAGGGGTCTCCTCTGTGGCTTGTTCCTCTTCCTCTGTTGATTCCTCTTTACTGGATGAAGAGAGGACTTCAGCATTTGGGGTGGAAGATGTTGGAACATCTTTATCAGCATCAGGGACAGAAACATTTGGGGTGGAAGATGTTGGAACATCTTCATCAGCATCAGGGACAAAAGCATTTTTCAAAATGCTACTCACAATACTGCGGATCTTCTTGTCCATCTCCGTGTCTACTTCCCTAGGACTTGTTGCAAGGCTAGGGTTTTCAGAAATCTTCACTCCCTGTTGTCTTTTGGGGACCAGTTTCTCAGGAGCAGGGGCTTGACCAGGAATCATTTGTATGGGTTGGATATTGAATTCTGGTTGTTCCTGGTTTGATGGTGCTTTGGTGGATGATGGAGATGATGGTACAGATGGTGAACCAGGAGCTGAAGTTTCTTTTGGTGAGGTAGCCATGGAGAAGCAGAGCCTTTGGAATGGTTTCGTAAATCTCTGAGAGCTGTTAGGGAATGCTGAAAACGAGATTACCACTAAAATATGAGTTTGAATGAGGAATGTAGAGGGACGTGTGAAGCAACGGTCGAATTTGTTTTGGCCCAGTAGAGAACGCGCTATTAACGTTTGAGCACGTTCAGATAACAGTAATTGCTATAAATCCTCTAGCACACAAATGCCCAGCTTGCCCCTCAGTTTTTCAAACTGATTTGCATCCAATGCCTTTGTGAAAATATCTGCTATTTGTTCCTCAGTGTCAACATGCTCCAGTGTGATAACTTTATCATCAACAAGATCTCTGATATAGTGATGTCTAATGTCAATGTGCTTGGTTCTGCTGTGTTGAACAGGATTTTTAGAAATATTAATAGCACTCAAGTTGTCACAGTACAATGTCATGACATCTTGTTCGACATTGTACTCCTTGAGCATCTGCTTCATCCAAACTAGTTGTGAACAGCTGCTTCCTGCTGCAATATACTCTGCTTCTGCAGTAGATAGGGACACACAGTTCTGCTTCTTGCTGAACCATGAAATAAGATTGGTTCCCAAATAGAAACATCCACCAGAAGTGCTTTTTCTGTCATCTGCACTTCCAGCCCAATCAGCATCACAATACCCAACCAGCATTGAATCTGAACAATGACAGTACATAATCCCATAGTCACTGGTGCCATTTACATATTTCAGAATTCTCTTTACTTGATTCAAGTGACTAATCTTAGGATTGACTTGATATCTTGCACAAACACCTACTGCATAGGTGATGTCAGGTCTGCTAGCTGTTAAATATAGTAAGCTCCCAATCATGCTTCTGTACAGACTTTGATCAACACTGGTGCCAGCTTCATCTTTTGACAGCTTCAAGTGAGTAGGTGCAGGTGTTCTTTTATGGCTGGCATTTTCCATCCCAAACTTCTTGACAATGTTCTTTGCATACTTGCTTTGTGAGAGGAATATGGAGTCTTCCATCTGCTTCACTTGGAGTCCCAGAAAGTAAGTCAGCTCTCCAACAAGACTCATCTCAAATTCAGATTGCATCTGTTGGACAAAATGTCGAAGCATCTCATTCGACATCCCTCCAAACACAATGTCATCAACATATATCTGTGCTATCATCAGGTTTTCAGCATCTTGTTTGACAAAGAGGGTCTTGTCAATTCCTCCCTTCCTATACCCTTGCTGAGTAAGGAACTCTGTTAGCCTTTCATACCAAGCTCTTGGAGCTTGCTTCAATCCATAGAGAGCCTTCTTGAGCCTGTACACATGATCTGGATGAGTTGGATCTACAAATCCCTTTGGCTGCTCCACATAGACTTCTTCATTGGTTTTGTTCTTGAAGATCCACTTGGTGCCAATCACATTAGTTCCCTCGGGTCTAGGAACTAGCTCCCAAACTTCATTCCTTTTGAATTGCTCCAATTCTTCTTGCATAGCATTGATCCAGAACTCATCAGTCAGTGCCTCTTTCACATTCTTTGGCTCAGTTTTGGAGACAAAGCATGAATTGGAGACAATCTCAAACTCCCTTGATCTTGTAGTGACTCCTCTGTTTGGATCTCCTATAATCAGCTCCTTGGGGTGCATCTTCTGGATTCTAATGGAGGGACTCTTGTCAGGTTGATTGATGTTTGGTTCATCTGTAGCAGAATCAGAGTTTTCTGCATTTTCTGCACTTTTAGCTGTATCTGCTACATTGTCTCCCGATGTTCTGACCTCTTCTTCGACATCCTTCTTTCTTGCTGGAGTTAGATCATCAACAACCACATTGATGGATTCCATCACAGTTTTGGTTCTGGAATTGAATACTCTATATGCTCTGCTGTTTGTAGAGTATCCCAAGAATATTCCTGCATCACTCTTGGGATCCATCTTTCTCCTTTGCTCTCTATCTGCCAAAATGTAACATGGACTTCCAAGGATGTGGAAGTGCTTGACAGTTGGCTTCCTCCCTTTCCAGATTTCATACAGTGTGGTTGGAGTCCCTCTTCTGAGTGTGACTCTGTTGTGGATATAGCATGCTGTGTTCATGGCTTCAGCCCAGAAATTATAGGGAAGTTCTTTGGCATGAAGCATGACCCTAGCAGCTTCTTGCAAAGTCCTGTTTTTCCTTTCAACTATGCCATTTTGCTGTGGTGTAATGGCTGCAGAGAACTCATGAGTGATGCCTTCAGATGTGCAGAATTCAGTAAACTTGCTGTTTTCAAACTCTCTGCCATGGTCACTCCTGATTCTCTTGATGACACAGTCTTTTTCTCTTTGAAGTCTTAGACTCAACTCCTTGAATACTTCAAAGGTGTCTGATTTCTCTCTGATAAAGTTGACCCAGGTAAATCTGGAGAAATCATCCACAACAACATAGGCATACCTTTTTCCTCCAAGGCTTTCAACTTGCATAGGCCCCATCAAGTCCATGTGAAGTAGTTCCAGCACCCTGGAAGTGGTCTGATGTTGAAGCTTCTGGTGGGACATCTTGACTTGCTTTCCAATCTGACATTCACCACAGATTCTGCCTTCTTCTATTTTCAGATTGGGAATGCCTCTAACAGCACCTTTGTCAATGATTTTCTTCATGCCTCTTAAGTGCAGATGTCCAAATCTTTGATGCCATATTTTGACTTCATCTTCTTTGGAGGATAGACATGTGGAGGAGTAACTGGTTTCTTGAGGTGTCCATAGGTAGCAGTTGTCCTTTGATCTGCTGCCCTTCATTAGAACTTCATTCTTCTCATTTGTCACCAAGCATTCTGACTTTGTGAAGTTTACATTGAATCCTTCATCACACAACTGACTGATACTGATCAAGTTTGCAGTCAGTCCCTTCACCAGCAGTACTTTGTTCAGACTAGGAAGTCCATCATGGACTAGCTTTCCCATTCCAGTGATCTTTCCTTTAGAGCCATCTCCAAATGTCACATAGCTAGTGGAGCAAGGTTCAATGTTCACCAGGAATTCTTTAACTCCTGTCATGTGTCTGGAACAGCCGCTATCTAGGTACCAATCTTCCTTAGCTGATGCTCTAAGTGAAGTATGAACAACAAGACTAACAGTCTTGTGTTTTGGAACCCACATCATCTTCCTTCCACTGCTGCTACTTTGAGTTCCATGATGTGGATGGCCATGTAAATGATAGCAAAAGGGCTTTATGTGACCATACTTGCCACAGTAGTGACACCTCCACTTCTTTCTTTTGCTCCTTTTCTGCTGCGTTCCATGATGTCGAGACCGATGTTGTGACATCGTGGCTCCAGTGCTGTTTTTGGCAGGAACAAATTCTGTCATGGTTGTTCTGCCAGCAGATTTATGATTAAATCCAAGTCCTCTCTGGTTTCCAACATTCTTCCCAAGCTGTAGCACCTCATCAAGCAAATCTGAGCCTTTATTCAGCATCTTTATTGATTTTGTCATGTTTTCCAGTTTAGAGTTCAGAAAACCAATTTCTCCTTTAAGTTCAGAGATTTCCTCTTCATGTGCCTCCTTCTCAGCCTCCAGATTTGCAATGACCTTCTTCAGTTGTGCTTCTTGCTGAAGAATCTTCTCACTTTTGATGCATAGTTCTCTATAGGATATAGCAAGCTCATCAAAAGTGATTTCACTATTTGTATCACTTGAATCTTCAGCAGATTCAAATCTCCCAGTGAGTGCATTCACATCTCTGTCAGAATCACTTTCTTGTTCACTCTCTGTATCATCAGACCGACATACAGAAAGTCCTTTCCTCTGCTTCTTGAGATGAGTGGGACATTCAGCTTTGATGTGTCCATAGCCTTCACACCCATGGCATTGAATTCCTTTGCTGTGACTGGGCTTTTCATCTGACCTTTTCTGGTATTCACTACCTTTCCTGATGTCGAAAGGGATGTTCCGGACATGTGGTTTCTGCCTCCTGTCCATTTTGTTCAGCACTTTGTTGAACTGTTTTCCAAGGAGCACAACTGCGTTAGTCAGACCTTCATCAGTATCCAGGTCATACTCATCTTCTTCTCCTTCATCATTGGACACGAACGCCAGATTCTTGCTCTTCTTTTCAGTCCTATCCGAGAGTCCTAGCTCAAAGGTTTGAAGGGAACCAATGAGTTCATCTACTCTCATGTTGCAAATGTCCTGGGCCTCCTCTATTGCAGTGACTTTCATGTCAAATCTCTTAGGCAAAGATCTGAGGATCTTTCTCACCAGCTTTTCATCTGTCATCCTTTCTCCCAAGGCAGTGCAAGCATTGGCAATTTCAAGAATGTTCATGTGGAAGTCATGAATACACTCTTCCTCCTTCATCTTCAGATTTTCGAATTTTGTAGCCAATAGTTGCAATCTGGACATCTTCACTTTGGAGGTTCCTTCATGAGTGGTTTTCAGGATCTCCCATGCATCCTTGGCCACTGTGCATGTGTTGATCAGTCTGAAGATATTCTTGTCAACTCCATTGAATAGAGCATTCAAGGCTTTGGAGTTTCCAAGTGCCAATTCGTCTTCTTCTTTTGTCCAGTCTTCTTCTGGCTTCAATTCATTAGTGGGCTTTCCTTCTGTGTCCAGCATCTTGGGATGTTCCCAGCCTTTGATGACAGCTTTCCAGGTTCTGCTATCCAGTGATTTGAGGAAGGCCACCATCCTTGCTTTCCAGTATTCATAGTTGGTTCCATCCAGAATGGGTGGTCTGTTCACTGGTCCTCCTTCTTTCTCCATGTTCATCAGAATTTATCTCCCTAGATCTCACTCAGTGATTTAGAGTGCCCGCTCTGATACCAATTGAAATTCTGATACCAATGACAGATGTCGTACCGGATGTCACGACATCATGCTTCAGAACATGCAGATTATATTTGACAGTATGAACAGATTAAACAAGTAAATAACACAAGAGAATTGTTAACCCAGTTCGGTGCAACGTCACCTACATCTGGGGGCTACCAAGCCAGGGAGGAAATCCACTAAAATAGTGTTAGTTCGAAGATCTAACAGCCACTGTTTACAACCTTCTCACCTAACCACTACCCGTGCAACCTCTACCTAAGAGCCACTCTTAGATATGAGAACCCCTCTCACTCCCTCTCAATCACTCTCCCGTGTTTACAAATAAATCAAAGACATACCAGAGATTGCTCTCTGAACAAAAGAGATAAACTCTACACACTCAGGTCCAACACTTGATGTTAGGGTAACACCAAGGTGGCTCACAAAACACTCAAGTCCCAAAACTCACAAAATAACTCTTCAATCCCGGACTTGGTAGAAAACTCGTGCAGCCTTCATGTTTATATAGCAGTGTGCGTATCTGGGCTGCAACAACTTGCGCTGGATGAGATCTATCATTCTCCTGAAAAATCTGCACTTAAAGATCTAAAAGATAAAGTTTGATCTTTTAGTTTTTATCTTTAATCTTTAATCCCTGAACGAACTCTTCTAGTTTGTAATTCGAAGTTTAATTATCTTTTAATTCGTTCCAAAAGATAGATCGTCTAATCTGTTGCTAACTGCACATTAATCTGTTAAAGATATAACAGATTTATGTGTCCAGTATTTTCGGGCAGGATGTCCTGGACATTGTATCCGACATCGTGGATCCTGCAGCTTCAATTCTTCATTTGACAGATTTATGTGTCCAGTATTTTCGGGCAGGATGTCCTGGACATTGTATCCGACATCGTGGATCCTGCAGCTTCAATTCTTCATTTGACATTTTATCTTGCCTTGTGCATTGTGCAGCCCGATCTGATTCCTTGACATAATGTTGGACATCATGTGCAGCAACTCCAGCTTTCCTTCATTGTCTAAGTGCTTATGTTTTAACAAAATTTTAGCCAATCTTTTAAAACTCAGTAAAGCTAAGCACTAACAAATCTTTTTCTCTTGTGAAATGTCATAACTTCTGGTGGTTGTCCCGTGGCCTTAAAGTTTACCATGTCAGCGAACCAAGGGTAGTCCTTATCCTTGAAGCTTATTGCCATGAGTGCCTTGTTTGGTAATTCTTCTTTGATCTCCTTTTCTTTCTTGGTAACTTTTTCATTGATCAGTGTCGATAGATGATTAGCTACTAGGTTGTCACATCCCTTTTTGTCTCGAATCTCTAGATCGAACTCTTGTAGTAGAAGAACCCATCTAATTAATCTTGGCTTGGAATCCACTTTGGTGAGTAGATATTTTATTGTTGAATGGTCAGTGTGCACAATGATCTTTCATCCTACAAGATATGATAAAAAAATTTCAAGGGTATAAATCACTACTAGCATCTCCTTCTCCGTTGTTGCGTAGTTGATTTGGGCTCCATTTAGCACTTTCCTAGCATAGTAGATATCATGAAATCTTCCATTCCTCTTTTGTCCTAATACTGCTCCTACCACATAGTCACTAGCATTTCATTAATTTGAATTCTTGCCCCCAATTGGGAGCCACTATGACTAGTGCAGTTTTACTAGCTTCTTTTTCAAGAGGTTGAAAGCTTAAAGGCATTCTTTATTAAAGTGGAACGGGTTCCCTTTGACAAGTAAATTACTGAGGGGTTATGCAATCTTAGAGAAATCTTGTATGAACCTTTTATCTTGGCTCGATCTACTTCAATACCCCTTGCTCAAATTTTATGCCTAAGCACTATACTTTTGGTTACGATGAAGTGTTATTTGCCAATTAAGCACAAGGTTCTTTTCAATGCATCTTTCTAGGACTCTTTTCCAAGTTGTTGAGGCATGACGTGAATGAATCTTCGAATATGGAGAAATTATCCATAAATACTTCTATTCATTTTTCTATCATGTCAAAAAAGATGGTATTCATACACCTTTAGAATGTGGATGGTGCATTGCAAAGTCCAAAGGGCATTCTCTGATAGGCAAAGACTCCAAATAGGCAAGTGAAGGTTGTTTTCTCTTGATCCTCTGAATTAACAAGAATTTGATTATACCACAAGTATCCATCCCGAAAGCAATAGAAGGCTTGACCGACTAACCTCTCAAGCATTTGATCCGTGAAGGGAAGAGGAAAGTGGACTTTCCTTGTTGCCTTGTTGAGAAGGTAGTAATCAATACACATTCTCCAATCAGTCACGATCCTTGTGGGAATCAACTCATTATTGTCATTCTTTATCACTGTTATTTCACTCTTTTTAAGGACTACTTGTACGAAGCTTACCCATGAACAATCGGAAATGGCATATATTATTCTAGCTTCAAGAAGCTTTAGTACTTCCTTTCAAACTTCCTTTTTTTCATAATGTGCTACTAATGACGGCTAGTTTCTCATCCTTGCCCTCTAAAAAGACATATTTAAGATGAGGAGGCATGGGCTTTAATTCCAAGATAAGTTTTTCTTTCATCGAGGTTCTTGCATCTTCTATTTTATTTTCCTGCACTTCCTTTGAGGAATCTAGATGTTGGATGCATTCCCCCAACTCTCCATTATGCTCTGGTTTAAGGTCTTCCACGATGTTGGTTAAAGCAAGCTCTAATGGTGTTGGTGTTACGATTTGTGAAGTTTGCTCTTCTATTACTTCATCAATTATATCCACCTTGAAGCAAGCTCCTTTATCCTTGGGGTGTGTCATAGCTTCACGCACATCAAATATGATCTCCTTGTCATCCACTCGTAAAGTGCATTTGCCCTTTGCAACACCGATGATGAAATTAGTGGTATTTATGAATGGTATTCCTAGAATTAAAGGGGAGCATCGTCTTCTTTGATATCCATGATGACAAAGTCCACTATTATGGTGAACCTCCTAACTCGTACAGACATATTCTCCACTATTTCAAGATGAAATTTAATGCAACAGTCCACTAGTTGTATCGTCATGCATGTTGGTTTCATTGCTACCTTTCCAATTTTGTGTAGCAGAGATAATGACACTAGTTTGATGCTAGATCCAAGATTAAGGAATGATCTTCCTACTGATAGATTCTCAATTGATATAGGAATAGTAAAACTATCGAGACCTCCTTGTTGCCTCAATAACTTAAGACGGGGGGGGGGGGGGGTGAATTAAGTTTTAAAATTTTTAACTAACAAATTTTTAATCCCTTTTAAATGATATATGATAGGCTTATAATGTACAAGAAGAAGAAAAAATTAAATTAATCAATGTTCTCTAAATGTGCAAGACAAAATCAATTGCAATAAAATAAATGAGATAAGGGAAGAGAGAATTACAAACTCGATTTATACCGGTTAGACCACTTCCTGTGCCTACTTCCAGTCCTCAAGTAACCCACTTGAGATTTTCCACTATCTTTGTAAATCCTTTATAGTCTTGAACACACCTTGGGATCCCTCACCCTTGTGTTCAAGATTCTTACACGCCAAGAGACAAACAACCTCTAGATTTCAATTGAGTTTATGAGATGTACAGAACAAATTCTCTCTTTTAGAGTAGATGATACAAATTGAAGTTCCTAGAAGAATTCTCAATAATTTGCAAGAGTTTGACCAAAGTTGTTTAGAGAGACTTTGACAATTAAGTTCTTTAAGAATACTTTTTTGCTTTTTGAAGTCATGTACACATATATATATGCCCATTGTGCCTTTTGAAAAATACTTTGAAGAGATATGTCTTTTCAAAAGCCTTTTTTGAAATTTCTTCACTCGTAATCGATTACAGGAATCTGGTAATCGATTACATAGTTATTTTTCTAAAGAGTCATGACTTTTCAAAGTTTTTCTGAAATCTCTTCGCTGGTAATTGATTACAGAATCCTGGTAATCGATTACACATTTTAAAATTCAAATAAATTCAAAATTTCAAAAAAGTCATCTTCATAGTCTCCCTGGTAATCGATTACAAGACCTAGTAATCAATTACCAGTTCAAACAGATCTTTATTTTAAACTGATTAATCTTGATAAAGAAATTTTGATAAAAGACTTTGAGGCCAAACTATTGCAAATAAAAATGAGATTCTTTTAACAATTAGACTAAGTCCTTATCTGTGATTTTCTTGATCTTGTTTGTTGACTTGAAACAATGTGTGCTTTCATCAAGTAAATACTTTTGGCATCATCAAAACCAGCATGATTCACATTCTCCCCCTTTTTGATGATGACAACCATTTGTAGGTAAGGAGTAAAAAGAATATCCAATTGTGTCATTCACTCCCCCTTGATTTTTCAATGATTGCTTATAAAAAAAAAACTTTTTCAAAAAATAGATAATTCCCCTTACTATCTTATCTATCTCTCCCCCTTTGGAAGCATAAAAAACAAATTAGGAGTAGAGAAAAGAAAAGCATACAACAATTTATAATTTTAATAAATTAATAGAGCAAAGCATACCATACCGTGTAGAGTACTAATCAAGCAGAATAATAGTACTGTAAATGCAACATAATAGTAATGTCTGAAAGTACAAAGTACTAAAGTACCAACAATCGAATGTAATAAGTTTGAAATTCTATAATACTGAATGACCTAATTGAAGAGAAACAAGTATATAAGTTCTAATAATTATGATAATAAAGGGAAATCTAAGAATCGGTCGGAGGATCAAAGCAACGACGGATAAATCCCATGTCATCCTCAAGACGAGTGATGCGAGAATCCATGGAATCAAATCTTTCTCCGACAAAAGAACGAAGATCCTGAAGCTCGTTGAGGACATCAGTTAGTAATGTAGAGGAGGGATCCCTTGGTGGTGGAGATGGAGTGCATTTGTCAGGAGCATTAATATCCTGTTTACGAACCCATTGGCCATCAATATCTTTCCTATATGCAATTCCAGTGGCTCCAATGGCAAATGAATGTTTAACCTTGACAAAATGTTCATTAGCAACAGGGACGTTGACGTGCTGCAGAATCAGAGTAACCAGATGGGTGGGAGAGGTGCATTTACCCGTAATGTCTTATGCATACGATAGCGAACAAGATGGGCCTAGTCAATTTGACGGCCAGTTTGTAGTGCCCATAATAAAATCAAATCTTCCTCAAAGGCTTGAGCAAGGTTATTAGAACAACAAAGAAACACACGACATAGAATATAATGCATGATACAACATTCAATGGTAAAGGAACCAGTAAGTAAACAACCAGTCATATCAGCATTTTCAACACTGACCATTTTTTGGGCATCATGACTAGAATAAATGGGTTTCCAATCATCAACTAAGGCTCCTTCAAAAGGTACACCTTGACTACTCGGTTTGGTTAGAGAATAAAACAAAGATTGATCAGCAACAATGGGTATTTTGTGTACTTCAAAAAATATGACTCCATCACGAATTTCCAAGTTGTTATAAAAGACTTAAACTAATTTTGGATAATAAGGCAATTTCAGAGTAATAAGATCCACTAATTCAGAATTTTGAAAAACTTGATAACACTTAAAGTTTTCTCAATCAAAGAATTCAAAATCAAGGAATTTAAGGTCAAGGATGACACGATTGGAAAAGGAGGAGCAATAGCTTTGACATTGGTCATCGGTGGAAAACAGAGTGAGAGAGCGTGGTGAGGAAAGAGATGGGTTTGGTGGTGTCAGAGAGCGTGGTGTCAGATTGCTCAATAATTCCTAATTCTCTTCTAATAGTAAAGAAGCTTTCTTTAGGCAGAGGTTTGGTAAAGATATCAGCCAATTGATTCTTTGTTTCAACAAATTCTAGTACACAATCACCCTTTTGAACATGATCTCTAAGAAAGTGATGCCTAATTTCAATATGTTTTGTTCTAGAGTGCATAATAGGTTTTTTGGATAGGTTGATTGCACTCGTATTGTCACAACAGATAGGAATATAATCAAGCATTAAACCATAATCAGAGAGTTGTTGTCTCATCCATAGGATTTGTGCACAATACTTCCAGCAGAAATATATTTTGCTTCTACAGTTGATAAGGCAACACTATTTTGCTTTTTGCTATGCCACAATACTAGTGCTGAACCAATAAAGTGGCAAGTTCCACTAGTGCCTTTTCT
The DNA here is from genome assembly GCF_004193775.1 of Glycine soja. Lineage (NCBI taxonomy): Eukaryota > Viridiplantae > Streptophyta > Magnoliopsida > Fabales > Fabaceae > Glycine > Glycine soja. The sequence continues at coordinate 38,972,808 of NC_041016.1, read as the reverse complement.
ATCGGTTTTGCATCCAACAAAGTCAGAATCAGAGTATCCTACTAAGTTATAAGAAGAATTCTTAGGATACCATAAGCCTAAATTTATAGTGCCTAGTAAATATCTCATTATCCTTTTGCCGACACTTAAGTGGGATTCTTTGGAATTGGCTTGATATCTAGCACACATGCAAACACTAAACATAATATCTGGTCTACTTGCTGATAAATAAAGAAGAGATCGGATCATACCTCTATATCTCTTTTTATCTACTGATTGAACAGCTTCATATTTATCCAAGTAGCAAGCAGTACTCATAGGGGTGGCCATTTGTTTAGCATTTTCCATTCCAAACCTCCTGAGCAATTCTTTGTAGTATTTTGTTTGACTGATAAAAATTTCATTCTTGGTTTATTTTGTTTGTAGTCCAAGAAAGAAATTCAACTCATCCATCATGGACATTTCAAATTCACTTTGCATATCATTAGATAATTCTTTGCACAAGGAATCATTAGTAGCACAAAAAATTATATCTTCTACATAGATTTGAACTAAGAGAATATCATGCATTTTTCTTTTAAAGTGTGGTATCAACCTTTCCTCTAGTGAAGCCCTTTTCTAAAAGAAATTTGCCCAATCGTTCATACCTTTTAAACCATATAGAGCCTTTTTCAATTTATAAACATGATTGGGCTAATTTGAATTTTCAAATCCAGGAGGTTGATCAACATACACTTCTTCTTGAATAAGTTCATTTAAAAATTCACTTTCAACATCCATTTGATAAAGTTTAAAATCCATTATTGATGCAAAGGCAAGTAACATTCTAATAGCTTCAAGTCTAGCTACTGGAGCATAAGTTTCTTCATAATATATTCCTTCTTCTTGGTTATATCCTTTAGCCACTAATCTAGCCTTATTTCTAATGACTATTCCATGTTCATCCAATTTATTTCTAAATACCCATTTAGTTCCAATAATTGGATGATCATTAGGTCTATCAACTAATTCCCATACTTGATTTCTTTCAAATTGATTTAATTCTTCTTGATAGAAATAATCCAATGTTTGTCAATTATGGCTTCATTTATGTTTTTAGGTTCAATTAAAGAGACGAAAGCCATGTTATTGCATGCATCTTTAAGTGAGTGTCTGATGTAGCTCCATGTGAAGCTTGTAGGCCTTGGATCTTCTTCATCAATGGATTCCTTTGCTTCTTGAGGTCTGATTGCAGCAGAATGGAGAAGGAGAAAGATGAATGGAGACGCCACTTCAAGTAGAAGATGAGTCTAGAAAAAGCTCACCACCATAGGATGCCATGGATAAGAGCTTGAAGGTAGAAGAAGATGAATGAAGGGACAGGAAAAGAAGAGCACGAAATTTAGTGCCTCTAAAGAAGTCTGAACTTTGAAGTTTAATTCTCAAAATGATCAAAGTTCAAAAAAATGCACACACATGACCTCTATTTATAGCCTAAGTGTCACACAAAATTAGAGGGAAATTTGAATTTCTATTCAAATTTCACTTAAATTTGTGGAGCCAAATTTTGGAGCCAAAATTTCACTAATTATGATTAGTGAATTTTAGTTATGGTTCAGCCCACTAATCCAAGATCAAGTCCAAGATTCTCCACTAAGTGTGCTTAGGTGTCATGAGGCATGTAAAGCATGAAGGACATGCACAAAGTGACTATATGATGTGGCAATGAGGTGTAGCATGCAAATGCTAACTCCCCCCTCTAAACTTTAATTGGATTTGACTTCTCCCAATTCAATTAAATTTATTTCTCAACACACACATCAAATATTTACTTAATGCATGTGAAATTACAAAACTACCCCTAATACAAAAACTAGTCTAGGTGCCCTAAAATACAAGGGCTGAAAAATCATACATTTCTAGGGTACCCTACCTAAATTATGGAGCCCTAAATACAAGGACCAAAAATAATGAAATCCTAATCTAATATGTACAAAGATAAGTGGGCTCATACTTAGCCCATGAGCCCAAAATTTACCCTAAGGCTCATGAGAACCCTAGGGCCTTCTCTTGCATCTTTGGCCCAATCTACTTGGAGTCTTCTATCCAATGCCCTTGCGGGGTAGGATTGCATCATTAAAAAATGCACACACATGGCCTCTATTTATAGCCTAAGTGTCACACAAAATTGGAGGGAAATTTGAATTTCTATTCAAATTTCACTTGAATTTGAAATTGAACTAGTGGAGCCAAATTTTGGAGCCAAAATTTCACTAATTATGATTAGTGAATTTTAGCTATGGTTCAGCCCACTAATCCAAGATCAAGTCCAAGATTCTCCACTAAGTGTGCTTAGGTGTCATGAGGCATGTAAAGCATGAAGGACATGTACAAAGTGTGACTATATGATGTAGCAATGGGGTGTAGCAAGAAATGCTCACCTCCCCCTCTAAAATTTAATTGGATTGGGCTTCTCTGAATTCAATTAAATTTATTTCCCAACACACACATCAAATATTCACTTAATACATGTGAAATTACAAAACTACCCGTAATACAAAAACTAGTCTAGGTTCCCTAAAATACAAGGGCTAAAAAATCCTACATTTGTAGGGTACCCTACCTAAATTATGGAGCCCTAAATACAAGGATCAATAATAATGAAATCCTAATCTTACATGTACAAAGATAAGTGGGCTCATACTTAGCCCATGGGCCCGAAATCTACCCTAAGGCTCATGAGAACCCTATGGCCTTCTCTTGTACCTCTAGCCCAATCTACTTGGAGTTTTCTATCCAATGCCCTTGTGTGGTAGGATTGCATCAGTGTCGAGTTGTTACCTCTTTTGAGATGTCACCTATGATATTTATAGATGCATATGTTGTATGAAGATTTTGATGATGCCAAAATATTGAAGCAATTCAGCATTGATTCAAGTCAAGATCAAGAAATCAAGAGAAACGATTAACATTTAGTCCTTTATATGTTAAAAGAATCTCTTAAAAAGGTTGCAAAGGTTTGGCATTAAAAGTTAAACTTTCAAAATATCTTACAAAGTTTTTTAACTAAGTACTTCATTTTGAAAAATATGTTTTTCTCTCTAGAAGCAAGAATAGTTTTTTAAACAGATTTCAGAAAGATTTGAATTTGAATTTTAAAATGTGTAATCGATTACAACTATTGTGTAATCAATTACCAGTCACGAAAAGTTTTGAAATTCAAACTGAAGAGTTATAACTTCTCAAAATAACTGTGTAATCGATTACCACACATCTGTAATCAATTACCAGTGAGGAATTTTTGAAAATAACTCTGAAAAGTCACAACTCTTCACAAGTTTTTTGAAAGGCCACCAAAGGTCTATAAATATGTGAAATGTACTTGAAATTCTTTAGAGTTTTTCAGAACATTCATTGTCCTATCCTCTCACAAGAAAACCTTTGGCCAAACACTTGCAAAATCATTAAGGATTCTTATAAGTTCTTCAACTTGTATCATTCTTCTCTAAAAGAGAGAGAAATATTCTTCTGTACTTCAAAGCAAACTATTGTTAATCAAGAGACAATGAGTCTCTTGATTTGTAAAGTTTTCTGAACACAAGGGAAGGGTATCCCTGGGTGGTTTAGAAGTTGTAAAGGGATTTACAAAGTTAGTGGAAATCTCAAGTGGGTTACTTGAGGACTGGACGTAGGCAAAGGGCATGGCCGAACCAGTATAAAACTGAGTTTGCAATTCTCTCTTCCCTAAACTCCTTTAATTTATTGCATTTTAATTTTACTTTGCATATTTAAAGAAGTTTCAAGTAAATTGTTCCTTACTTCTTTTCTATTAAGTCTGCATATTCCTTTTTAAAGAGAGAATTAAAATTTGTTAGGGGAAATTTTTTAAACTTAGTTCACTCCCCCTCTTAAGTTATTGAGGCCACTTGTTTAACAATATTTTCAAAAGGGTGATACCTTGAAGTTCCCCACTCCCTTGGAAGATCCACGCTTAGTTGATTTTCTTTGGATTGAGAATCTTTTCTATTTCCTTCTTCTTTGTTTTTGTGGCCTTCTTCATGAATATGTGTATCTTCTAAAGTATCTATAATATCATCAAGTATATCCTTTCTTGGCCTAATAGAGTTAGTATCATCAAAAGCAACATGAATTGATTTTTCAATAGTCATAGTTCTTTTATTATATATTCTAAAAGCTTTACTATTCAAAGAATAACCAAGGAATATGCCTTCATCCGATTTTGCATCAAACTTGCCCAAGTTGTCTTTTCCATTATTTAACACAAAGCATTCACATCCAAAAATATGAAAATGGGAAATATTTGGTTTTCTCCCCTTATATAGTTCATATGGTGTTTTCTTTAATATAGGTCTAATTAATGCTCTATTCATCATATAACATGCAGTATTAACAGCCTCGGTCCAAAAATATTTAGGAAAATTTGTATCATTAAGCAAGGTTCTGGCTAATTCTTCTAATGATCTATTTTTCCTCTCAATTACTCCATTTTGTTGAAGGGTTCTAGGTGTAGAAAAATTATGTTCTATCCCATTTTCATCACAAAAAAATTCAAAGTCTTTATTCTCAAATTCCCCTCCATGATCACTTCTGATGGATGCAATGTTGAGATTTTTCTTATTTTGAAGGATTTTGGCAAGTTTCATAAAAGCATGAAATGCATCTCTTTTGTGAACAAGAAATAGAGTCCATGTAAATCTAGAATAATCATCTACTATGACAAGAGCATAATAATTTCCACCAAAGCTCATAGTTCTAGAAAGACCAAAAAGATCTATGTGCAAAAGTTGTAAGGGTTGGGTGGTTGAAACAACATTCTTTGATTTGAAACAAACCCTTACTTGTTTTCCCTTTTGACATGCATCACACAATCTATCTTTTTCAAATTTGAGTTTTGGCAGGCCAATTACTAAGTCTTTTGAAATTAATTTATTTAAGTGTTCCATATTTATATGATTAATTCTCCTATGCCACATCCCTGATTCATCCTCTTTACTTTGTAAGCATTAAGCATGATTTGGGGTTTTATCTAGATTTATCATGTACACATTATTAGTCCTATGTCCTATATATTTTATTTCCTTGTCATGTTTATTTTCAATAAATCAATTATGAGAATCAAATGACACCAAAAATCCTTTATCACATAATTGACTAACACTTAATAAACTATGCTTTAGACCATCAACACGTAAAACATTTTCTATGGAGGTAGAGGGATTCGTACCTATTTTTCCAACTCCAAGAATTTTACCTTTGTTGTTGTCTCCATGTCCACTATTCTTGGGTGAAATATGAATAAACTTTGATGCATCTCCCATCATGTGTTTGGAGCAACTGCTATCAATGTTGTGAATAATGCAGGTTTCAGGTTTTGATGATACTGAAAAGAATTCACTTGATAATGATTGTCATCATCAAAAAGGGGGAGAATGTGAATGTATGAATACATGGTATTGATGATGCCAAAGAATAATCAAATAAGGTTGCTTTCAAGATTACTTCAACAAACATTCAAAGGTTAAGCATTGCTTCAAGATTAATACAAGGTTGCTTCAACAAACAAGCATTGCTTTAAGATTAATTCAAGATGCTTTTGCCTCAAAACAAAGTGTTTCCAAGAGATAAAGGCTTTGGTAATCGATTACCAGGCAGTGTAATCGATTACCAGCAGCGACACTTCAGAAAATACTTTGAAAAGACATGACCCTTCAAAATATAATTGTGTAATCGATTACCAGTGAAGAATTTCAAAAAAAGATTTTTGAAAAAAAACATCTCTTCAAACCATTTTGAAAAGGCACGAAGGGCCTATATATATGTGTGTCTGACTTCGAAAAGCAAGAGAGAGATATTCTAAGAGAACTTAATTGCCAAATGCTCTCTCAACAACTCTTGGGCAAACACTTGCAAATCTATTAAGAATTCATCGAGGAACTTCAAATTGTATTATCATCTCTAAAAGAGGGAAATTCCTCTAGGATCTTCAATTTGTATCATCCACTCTAAAGGAGAGAAATCTTTATGTCAATCTCAGAAAGTCAGTTGTGATCAAGAGACTGGTTGTCTCTTGGATTGTGAGAATTGTAATCAAGAGACGAGTTGTCTCTTGGAGAATCTTTGAACATGGCTGAGGCATCTCAAGGTGTGTTCAAAGTCTGTAAAGGATTTACAGAGATAATGGAAAATCTCAAGTGGGTTGCTTGATGACTGGACGTAGGCACGGGAAGTGGCCGAACCAGTATAAATCGAGTTTGCATTTCTCTCTTCCCTTATGTCATTTATGTTATTGCAATCAATTTTGTCTTGCATGTTTAAAGAACATTATTAAATTAATTGTTGTTTCTTCTTCTGCATTCTGAGCCTATCATTTAGAAGGGGGTTAAAAGTTTGTTAGTGGAAATTTTGAAACATAATTCGCCCCCTTTTAAGTTATTGAGGCCACTTGTCCAACAAATGTACCAACTTTGCTTCAAGGAGTCCTTCATTCATATAATCATATTTTTTTATTTGGGTACCCAAATTTTCTTGGGTCCTTGAATGTTAGTTTTGACTAAAGATCCTTTTGGAACCTATATCATTTTTCTAATGCTGCTACCATTCTTCCTAATATAACATGTTGATGCACTGTGACCTTTCTTACCACAGTAAAAGCACGCTAAGAAGGGAGAACTAGTCTTTTGAGTGGAGGAAAATAATTTTTTATACATCTTTTGTTGATTTTCAGGATTATATCCTAATCCAGCCATTTCAAAAACACATTTGTTTGCCTAATATAATATCTAAGTTATGTTTACCAGGAGTAAATTTGGCAAGAGCATTTTTTAAATCTATAATTTCTTCTTTAAACTTATTACAACATTCACATGAGTGAGATGCTTTATTGTTTTCTTGTATTAAGCATTTTGTAGAAGATTGGTTTTTATCTACTGATTTTATTGTTTTGACTTCAGATTTAAGATTTTCTAACTCTACATTTAATTTCAAAATTTCATTTTCTAAATTTGAAATGGTTTTCTTAGAATATGAAACTAATTTTACAAGTTTGATAGATTCTTTATGCAAATCATTGAATGCATCCTGAAGTTCATCAAAAGAAATAGATAAATTATAGTTAGAAGATGTTACCTCTTCTTCGCTTTCATAGTTTTTGGCCATGAGGCCTAGATTTACGATTTCTTTTTATTAATCACTTGATGAATCAATGTCATTATCTTCCCAAGTGATATATGTTTTCTTTCCTTTCTTATCTTTAAAATTTTTTTTGTCAGGTTTTTCCATTCTTCATTTATAGATAGGACAATCAACTCTCAGGTACCCAGGTTGATCGCGTTCATAGTATTTTGGAACTAAGGAGGAATCTTCTCCTTTCCTCTTTGGATGGAAGTTTGATCTCCTTTGATTTCCTTTGTTCCTCAGAAATTTATTGAATCTCTTTACAAAGAGATTGAAATCATCATCTTCTTCTAAGTTATTTTCATTCAAGTCTTCTTTGTCATTTTCCTCATGAATAGACGATGAGGCTTTGAGTGCAATTCCTTTCTTCTTTTTGTCATTTTCTTCATGTTAATGGATTCTCATAAGTTCCATTTCATGTTCTTGAAGTTTCCCAAAGAGAGTGGCTAGAGACATATTGGTGAAATATTTTGATTCTGCAATTCTAGTTACTTTTGGTTGCCATTGCTTGCTTAAACATCTCAATACTTTGTTAATGAGATCTTCATTAGGAAACATTTTTCCTAATGATTCAAGATGATTAACTACATGAGTAAATCTCTTTTGCATATCTTGTATGGTCTCATTTTGATTCATTCTAAAAAGTTCATATTCATGTGTGAGAGTGTTTATTCTAGATCTTTTAACATCTATTGTTCCTTCATGTTGTTGGACAAGTGGCCTCAGATATCTTAAGAAGGGGGGTTGAATTAAGATATTACAAATTATTTCCCCAATTAAAAAAAAGTTCTATTTAACTTTCTATTCAAGTTATTAATTCCCTTAATAATGAATTTCTTAAATATTGATTCAAATGGAACAATTTGAATATGAATATAAAACAATAATAAATGAAGGAGTTTAAGGGAAGAGAAAGTGCAAACTTAGATTTATACTGGTTCGGCCACACCCTTGTGCCTACGTCCAGTCCCCAAGCAACCCGCTTGAAAGTTCCACTATCTTGTAAATTCCTTTTACAATTTCTAAACACACAAGGACAATCCTTCCTTTGTGTTTAGAATTCTTTCACAACAAGAGACCCTCGGTCTCTTAATCCCTTTTCAGAATAAAGAAGAAGAGAAGAAGAAATCTCTCTTTAAAGAGATAGATTGAACAATTTGAGCACTCAAATAATTCCTTATTGAATCACAAGTGTTTTGGCCAAGGAATTTGTAAGAGGATAAAATGATTTTGGTTTTTAAGAGGATAAGACCTTTTTGTTCTGAAAAACTCTTAGAAAATTCGTGTCTCAAGTCACATAAATATAGGCCTTTGATAGCCATTCAAGAACCAACTGAAAAGATGTGACAATTGAGAATATTTTCTGAAAATCTCCTGTGGTAATTGATTACAGTATGTGTGTAATCGATTACAAGCTTTAAAATTTGAACTAAAAACGTTCAGTAACTACTGGTAATCGATTACACAGTGCAAATTTTGAATTCAAATTTTAATAGCTGTTGTAAATAAGTTTTGGCCACTGGTAATCGATTACATCCTCTGGTAATCGATTACCAGAGAGTAAATCTCTTGAAAAAGACTTTTTTTAACTTAAATTTCTTGGCCAAACCTTTTGCTACTTCAATTGGAATTCCCTTCCTATTTAATGTAATCTTCCTAAGACTCTAGAGACTGTCTTGATCATCCATCTTGAATATCTTTGATTTCTTTGTCTTGAATAAAACTTTGAGAAACATGTAATCCTTTGGCATCATCAAAACATCACCTTGATCCTTTGTCTACAATCTCCCCCTTTTTGATGATGACAATCCTGAAATCAAGACGAGCTATATACAAGATGATAGCATGTTCACACAGCCCTTACTCCCCCTATCTTTTGGCATGTATGCCTAACTTTAATGATTTTAATTGATTTCTAACCCAAGTTCTCTCTCAAGTTCTCTCCCCCTTTGGCAACATCAAAAAGAACTAAGCAACACTATCAATATCCAAACAGAGCCAAACATTAAACCAAAATAAATCCATACATTTTCATAATCAACCAAAACAAAGTCGAGAAATATAATAATAGTGCAAGATTACAAGAACTAGAGCAACAAAAAGCCAAATACACGGCGATAAAACAAAGTACTAATAATACTTAGTCATAATAATAACAAATAAGCTAAGAGGATGATGGAGGCAGTGGTGGTGGATCAAAGCAAGTACGGATGAAGGAGACATCTTCTTCAACTTTGGTGATCCTTGATTCCATGGCATCGAACCGCATGTCGACCTGCAATTCCATGGCATCAAACTTGTCACCAACAAAAGTCTAAAGACCATCGAACTTGTCCAAAAGCTTTCGAAGAAGAGAGGAACTATCTTTAGTTGGTAGGTTGCCTTCATCATCAGCGGGTTGAGCACCCTTTTTGACCCAAGAGCCATCATGCTCTTTGCAGTAACCAAAAGAAGCAATCACAGCAGCACCAATTAAAAAAGATCTCTTGATTGGAACATAAGGTTCAGAATCAAGAGGAATTTGAAAATGGCGAAAAAAGAGAGTAACAAGGTGTGGATATGGCAAAGGAGCATTTAATCGCAATGCCTTATGCATGCGATATCTGACTAAGTGTGCCCTGTCAAGTTGACGCCCAGTATGAAAGGCCCACATGATAACAAGATCTTCCTCAAAAACCTGGGCAAGGTTGGAAGATCGTGGAAGCAAAATCCGCACAATAAGATAATGAAGGATGCGGCTTTCAAAAGCCAATGAACTGGCAAGAAGGTGTCCGGTCATATTCGCATGGTTGGTGCAAACCAACTGGCGGGCATCATGTGCAGAGAAATCAAATTTCCAATCGTCATTCAGTGTACCTTCAAATGGTACACCGTCACTGGACAATTGGGTTAAGTCATGGAAAAGGGATTGGTCAATGACCATTTTTATCCCAAAAATCTCAGAAATCAAAGTGTTGTCCTGAATTTCAAGATTACAATAAAAGGCTTTAACCAATTCAGGATAAATAGGCAATTGTAATGACATGAAAGGTATGAGACCTAAATTCTGAAATGCTTGAATGCAATCAAAGGTTTCAGCAGAAAAAGAATTCCATATCAGTGAACTTAGGGTCGATAATGGAACGAGATGAGAAAAGATTTGAATACCGTTTCTGCTGTTCTTCGGAAGAAAACAATGTGGAAGAGGATAAGGAGGGTGGAATTGGTGCTATGGATGCGCTGGTGGCTCCGGAACGATGAGCTCTTGAAGCCGAAGCGGAGGCAGATGAACCCTTACGTTTCTTTGATGATTGTAGATGCAATTGGCTTTGATGTTTTGATGATGATCATGATGATGTGTTGCAATTGATGCAAATGGGCTTTTCAAGATTAATATTCAAGACAATACTTCAAGATTACAAGTCACAACATCAAGATGATCACTAGAATATTAGGAAGGGAATTCCTAATTGAATTAGCAAAAGTTTGGCCAAGTGATTTAAATTAAAAAGTGTTTCTCAAAGGTTTTACTCTTTGGTAATCGATTACCAGAGGATGTAATCGATTACCAGTGGCCAAATACGTTTTATAACAGCTACAAAAATTTGAATTCGAAATTTTAGACTGTGTAATCGATTACACAATTTTGGTAATCGATTACCAGCAGTTAGTAAACGTTTTAATTCAAATTTTAAAAGCTGTAATCGATTACACAATTACTGTAATCGATTACCAGACAGGATTTTCAGAAAAATAATTTCAAGAGTCACAACTTTTCAAAGGCTTTACTCATGACCACCAATGGTCTATATATATGTGACTTAAACACGAAATTGCTCAGAGATTTTCAGAACAACAAAGTGTTTATCCTCTCAAAGAGCAAATTCATTTTATCCTCTTAAGAATTCCTTGGCCAATTCAATTGCAATTCATTAAGGAATTATTTGAGTGCTCAATCTGTAAAATCCATCTCTTTCTAGAGAGATTTGTTCTTCTTCTTCTTCTCATTCTCTAAGGGATTAAGAGACTGTGAGTCTCTTGTTGTAAAGAATCTCTAAACACAAAGGAAGGATTGTCCTTGTGTGTTTAGAACTTGTAAAAGGAATTTACAAGATAGTGGAACTCTCAAGCGGGTTGCTTGGGGACTGGACGTAGGCACAAGGGTGTGGCCGAACCAGTATAAAACTGAGTTTGCATTTTCTCTTCCCTTAATCTCTTTTATTTATTATTGCTTTATATTCATATTCAAATTGTTTCATTTGAATTAATATTTAAGAAGATTGTCATTAAGGGAATTCATAACTTGAGTAAAAAGTGAAATAGATTTTTAATTAGGGGAAACAGTTTGGAATATCTTAATTCAACCCCCCCCTTTCTTAAGATATCTGAGGCCACTTGTCTAACAAGTGGTATCAGAGCTTCATTCTTGTATAAAGTTTAGAAGCTTCAAGAAAAAGATGGCCTCAGCAAATTCCTTATTTCTGGAAGGGAATTCTATTAATAGACCTCCAATCTTTAATGGAGAGGGTTACCACTACTGGAAAACCCGAATGCAAATTTTTATCGAGGCAATAGATCTAAATATCTGGGAAGCCATAGAAATAGGGCCTTATATACCCACCACAGTAGAAAGAGTTTCAATAGGTGGTAGTTCATCAAGTGAAAGCATAACCATAGAAAAACCTAGAGATAGATGGTCTGAAGAAGATAGAAAACGAGTACAATACAACTTAAAAGCCAAAAACATAATAACATCTGCCCTAGGAATGGATGAATATTTCAGGGTTTCAAATTGTAAGAGTGCTAAGGAAATGTGGGACACTCTTCGATTAACACATGAAGGAACTACAGATGTTGAAAGATCTAGGATAAATGCACTAACTCATGAGTATGAATTATTTAGAATAAATGCAAATGAAAATATTCAGAGTATGCAAAAGAGATTTACACATATAGTAAATCATCTAGCAGCCTTAGGCAAAGAATTTCAAAATGAAGATCTTATAAACAAGGTGCTAAGATGTTTAAGTAGAGAATGGCAACCCAAAGTAACGGCTATTTCTGAATCAAGAGATTTGTCTAACATGTCTCTTGCCACTTTATTTGGTAAGTTGCAGGAACACGAGATGGAACTATTGAGATTGCACCAAAATGAAGAAAATGACAAGAAAAAGAAAGGAATTGCTCTTAAAGCATCATCCTCAATTCAAGAAGAAAGTGATCAGGATAATGATCCAGATGATGATGATGATCTAAGTCTCTTTGTAAAAAGATTCAACAAGTTTCTTAAAGTAAGAGGAAATCAGAGGCGACCAAATTTTAAATCAAAGAGAAGGACAAAAAATTCATCCTCTACTCTAAAATGCTTTGAATGCAATCAACCTGGACATCTGAGGGTTGATTGTCCCATCTTCAAGAAAAAGATGGAAAAATCTGAAAAGAAAAATCATAGTGAGAAGAAACTAAAGAAAGCATACATCACATGGGATGAAAATGATTTGGAATCCTCTGAAGATTCTGAAAATGAAGAAATAAATCTCTGCCTTATGGCCAAAAGTTATGAAAGTGATGAAGAGGTAACATCTTCAAACAACTTATCTATTTCTTTTGATGAATTGCAAGATGCATTTGCTGATTTGCATAAAGAATCAATTAAACTTGCAAAATTAGTTTCATCATCAAAGAAAACAATTTCAAATTTAGAAAATGAAATTTCGAAATTAAACAAAGAATTAGATCTTCTTAGAAATGAAGTCTCAATCTCTAAAACAAATGAAAAAGTTAATATCTCCACTATTAATGACAAGAAAATAACAGATTCTTGTAGTTGCTGTGATAAATATGTAAAAGAAATTAAAGAGTTAAAAAATTCACTTGCAAAATTTTCATATAGTAGAAATAATTTAGATGTTATATTAAGTAAACAAAGATATGTGTCTAATAAAAATGGACTAGGGTATAAATCTGAAAAACTACAAAAGGTTCATAAAAACTTTTACACTTCCACACAAAAATGTAATTCTAATTCTATCACTTGTTTTTACTGTGGAAGAAGAGGACATGGCATATCAACTTGCTACTTCAAGAAAAATTACAGTAACATTAAAATGATATGGGTCCCAAAAGGATCCTCAGTTTATACTAACATGCAAGGACCCAATAAAATTTGGGTACCTAAGTCAAAAACTTGATTATGCAGGTATCTTTGAGAAAGAAGTGGTACATAGATAGCGGATGCTCAAAACATATGACTGGAGATGCATCAAATTTTACACATATATCTCCAAAGAAAAGCGGGCATGTAACATATGGTGACAACAACAAAGGTAGAATTCTTGGAGTGGGTAAAATAGGTACAAATTCTTCAAACTCCATTGAAAATGTTCTACTTGTTGAAGGACTTAAGCACAGCCTGCTTAGCGTTAGTCAACTATGTGACAAAGGCTATCTAGTATCATTTGATTCTCAGAAATGTCTTATAGAACATAAGCATGACATTAATATAAAGCATGTAGGACATAGAGTCAATAATGTTTACATGATAGACTTAAGCATAAAACAAGAAAACAATCATTGCTTTCTTAGTAAAGATGATGATCCATGGTTATGGCATAAAAGAATTGCTCACATAAACATGGATCACTTAAATAAATTAATTTCAAAAGATTTAGTAGTTGGTTTGCCTAAATTGAAATTTGAAAAAGATAAACTATGCGATGCATGTCAAAAGGGCAAACAAACAAGAGTCTCATTCAAATCTAAAAATGTTGTTTCAACCACTCGACCATTACAGTTATTGCATATGGATCTATTTGGTCCATCTAGAACCATGAGTTTTGGAGGAAATTACTATGCTTTAGTTATAGTTGATGATTTCTCTAGATATACTTGGACATTATTTATTACACATAAAAGTGATTCATTCCAAGCATTTAGGAAACTTGCTAAAGTCATACAAAACAAGAAAAATCTCAAGATTGCATCCATTAGAAGTGATCATGGGGGTGAATTTGAAAATAAAGATTTTGAATTATTTTGTGATGAACATGGTATTGAACATAATTTTTCTGCACCAAGAACCCCTCAACAAAATGGAGTTGTTGAGAGGAAAAATAGGTCATTGGAAGAAATTGCAAGAACTTTATTAAATGATACTTCTCTTCCAAAGTATTTTTGGGCTGAAGCTGTCAATACTGCATGTTACATCATGAATAGAGCCTTGATAAGACCTATTTTAAAGAAAACCCCATATGAGTTATTTAATGGTAGAAAACCTAATATTTCTCATCTACATGTTTTTGGTTGCAAGTGCTTTGTACTTAATAATGGTAAAGATAATCTAGGAAAATTCGATGCAAAATCTGATGAAGGCATTTTTCTTGGATATTCATTACAAAGCAAAGCATATAGAATATATAATAAGAGAACTATGAATATAGAGGAATCCATTCATGTTACCTTTGATGAATCTAATGCTATATTGTCAAGAAAGAATATGCTAGATGACATTGCAGATTCTTTAGAACATATGAACATTCATGAACAAGATTCCAAAGGAAATGACAAAGGAAACAATGAAGATCCTCCAGAAGAAGGCAAATCCAATGATGCACTCCCAAGAGAATGGAAAACTTCAAGAGATCATCCCCTCGACAACATTATTGGTGATATCTCAAAAGGGGTAACAACTAGACACTCTCTTAAAGATTTATGCAATAATATGGCTTTTGTATCCATGATTGAACCTAAAAATATAAAAGAAGCCATAATAGATGATAATTGGATCATTGTCATGCAAGAAGAATTAAACCAATTTGAAAGAAATAGTGTGTGGAAATTAGTAGAAAAACCTGAAAATTATCCTATCATAGGTACAAAATGGGTTTTTAGAAATAAATTAGATGAACATGGTATAATTATTAGAAATAAAGCCAGGTTAGTAGCAAAAGGGTATAATCAAGAAGAAGGAATAGACTATGAAGAAACATATGCTCCTGTTACAAGATTAGAAGCCATTAGAATGCTATTGGCATATGCATCCATAATGAATTTTAAACTTTATCAAATGGATGTTAAGAGTGCCTTTCTAAATGGCTTAATTCAAGAAGAGGTATATGTTGAACAACCCCCTAGTTTTGAAATTCCTGATAAACCAAACCATGTTTATAAATTACAAAAGGCTCTTTATGGTTTGAAACAAGCCCCTAGGGCATGGTATGAACGATTAAGCAATTTTCTTCTAGAAAAAGATTTATCCAGAGGTAAAGTGGATACCACATTGTTCATAAAGAGAAAGCATAATGATATTTTGTTGGTTCAAATATATGTTGATGATATAATTTTTGGATCCACTAATGATTCATTGTGCAAGGAGTTTTCCCTTGATATGCAAAGTGAATTTGAAATGTCAATGATGGGAGAACTAAAGTACTTTCTGGGATTACAAATCAAACAAACTCAAGAAGGTATATTCATCAATCAATCCAAATACTGCAAGGAATTGATCAAAAGATTTGGGATGGATAGTGCAAAACACATGTCTACACCGATGAGTGTAACATCCTGGAAATTCTACCCGGAATTTTTGGAAACGATGTATTTTGAATGATTATATATATATATATAAGTATTATTCAGTGTATATGCATATATGTTCTTGGTAAGGGTAGGAATAGTAGGGGCAAGATATGCGGGTTAGACTAATTAAGGAAGAGAAATCCATAACTGGGAGGTTATGAGTTAATTCCTAATTAATTAGTTAAAAATCATCGTTTTGCGTGCAACTTAAAATTTAACGAAACCAACCTCTGAACCACGCTCGGGGTTTTATTCTGAGCGTTTTGATATATATATTGCTTGCTTTCGAAAACTGGCCCCGACGGACGCAGAGAAACGCGAGAAACTGGAATCAGAGAAACGGCACGCAAACCGAGGCAGGATTTTAGCGTTTCAAAGGTCAGATTTTTCTCACTTTTGTGACTGAGTATGGGTCACAGTCAAAAAGAGAAAGTGGGCCCTTTTTGCTCCAATCAAATAGGGACATGTGGCGGGGCTTGAATAAAATAATGGAAAAAGGGGAAAACCCTTTCTTTTAAAACTAAAAAGCAACTCTCTCTCTCTCTTCACTCAGCCCCACAAAATTTCAGAAAGCTCTCTCTCTCTCACGCAGCCTTCTTCTTCTTTTCTCCCATCCACCATTGTTGCCCAACAAAGCTTCAACCTTTGGTGCTCATTTCTGCTCCAAATCACGAAAGGAGAGCATTTTCGGAGTCGTGAAGTGCGTGGCTACGAGTGGGACTTCGAAAATCCAGGTTTGGGTGGACTTCTTTCTCTCTTAAATTTCGTGGGTATGGGGTTTTGGGAGATATGATGGGTGGTTTTGTTAGTTTTCTGCTGTGTGATGATTATTTGTGAAGACATTTGCTGAAAACTTGTTGAAATTGCCATGTTTGAATGAGTTAAACATACCCATTCTGTTCTAGGGTTTTTGTGATGATGTTTGTGATGTTTATATGCTGAAATTGTTGATGGAAAACTGTTAGAGATGAAGGGTAGAACTAACCTAGGATTAGAAAGTGAGAATGTGATGTTATGAGTGGAAAAACAGTGAGACTTTGAGGGTTGGAAGGCTAAGTCTGAATTCTGTGGTAAATGGAGGTTAAAGTGAGTTATTACTAGCTTGAAATTTCATTTAGGACTTATGAGAAAGCTTGGACTGTGCTAGAGAGAAAAATAAATGACCAAAGTGAACAAAGAGCCATTTCTAGGGCAAATTTGGGTGTTGAAGAGTCAAATTTTAATTCGGTGAGATTTTAGGTGTAAATCCAGTTTGAACAAGTCTAAATGGATGTTATGGACTGGTGTGAGGTGAGAGTTTGCTTCAAATTAACCTCATTCTCAATTTCACTTTTCAAACCTTGAAAATCCATTAAAATGAGGGGTTTTGGACACCTAGATTTTGTGTTGCTGCGTTTTGAAGCTTGACTTTGGGTTAGACATGATTGATACATGATTTGGGACTTGTAGGATTTGATTTGGGCAAGATTGATTGAGGGGAAGTGTGGTTTTCGAAATATGCTCTTTGTGCAGATTTTGCTGTAAAATTGTGCAGCAGAATTTTGCACAAGTGCAGAAAAATCTATGTATTTGCTGGTTGTGGAAAGAGTAATGTAGAATGAGTTCTGGATGTTTGCTAGTAGATCCCAACGGTCAAAATGTAGGCTTATGCACTATAGACTTCCAGTAAAATTTTGGAGTCGATCCAACGGTTAACGAATTGGATCGAAGGAATTGTTACTGTGGTCTTTAAGTGAGAAAAGCTGTGATTTTGGTTGATGTGTTGAGCAGAGTTTTCTGCCTTTGCTCTGTTTTGCTTGGCTGTGATAGCTTGTGCGGTTTGAATGTTGTTTTGCTTGGATGTTGTGAAAGCTTGAGAGGATTGATGGGGACCCGGTGTTGAGAGAAACGAGGATATGGGCTACGTGGGAGTACGTGAGCTCAGATGGAGGTGGGCAACAGGGGATGGTGGGTTTATGCGCGCTTTGTGGATGTGGAAAACTTGTTGTGCACCATCGCCCGACCGCCACCTAGTACCACATGTGATGGGTACCCCATAATCCTACAAGCTTGAGATGAGGAAGTGTTGAAGGGTGAAACTTCCTGCTTTTATTGTTGACCACAGAGTGGTACCTGGAGATATGTCGCGGGGGTCAGGAGACCTTGGGGACGTCAGGTGGGGTGCTATTGCCCAAAACCAAGCTTGACCAATCCCGACCCAACCCGGGCATAGTCGGTCAGTGAGAACCTGTGATGTACCTAAGCAGGCGAGCTCCTGGCAGTCAACAGATAAAAGGAACAAAGACCACAAAGCAAGGAGGCTTGTGGTGGCTGGCCAGCTGTGAAACTTGATTGATATGTGAGGTATGGCCTCTGGTAATCGATTACCAAGGGTGGGTAATCGATTACAAGGCTTAAAAATGAAGACAGGGGGCTAACATGGTCTCTGGTAATCGATTACCAGGGGATGTAATCGATTACCAGGCTTGAAAACGAAGTCAGGAAGCTAAGGGAGCCTCTGGTAATCGATTACCAGCCTGTGTAATCGATTACACAGAGGGATGGGTCACTGGTAATCGATTACCAGGCATGTGTAATCGATTACACAGTGTATTATTGCATATTTCATGTCCTGAGGCTGTGTAGTTCAAGTTTAGCCTCTGGTAATCGATTACCAAGGCTGTGTAATCGATTACCAGAGATGAAAAGCCTTAAGATACCCCTCTTACTTGCATGTAGTGGTTTGTAGAAGTATTGTGTGTAGCGCAGTTAGATTCTTGTGAAAGAGTCTACCCCTTTCTCTTCTTTCTTGTAGATCGTGATGGCGGCGCAGCTAATCCGTGATCGAGTAGAGATGGAGTGCCTAGAGGGAGCTTGGGAGACCCTCGAAGGCAACACGAGGTGCCGATTTCGGGGCACCATTTGATTCACGGCTACTTCTTTGGTGCATCCAGATGAACCTACACGGACGCTTCAGCGCACTGTGGAGTGGATACTACCCACGCCTACACCATATCGTCTAGTGGAGCTCGTTCACGTGATCGAGGTAACGTCATCCGAGGAAGACCCTGAGGAGGACCTGGAGGAGCTACCTCCTGAGCCTGCTGTGGATGCCCTTGACTTTCTAGAGGGTGATGAGGATCCACTTCTTGAGGTGGATTCTCCCGAGGAAGTCATGTCGGCATCTGAGGCAGACTCTACGGAGGATAGTGGCCCGAGGGAGATGGCGATCAGCGGAGGCTCTTCATCCTAGTGGACAGCTTTTTGGATTAGTTTTGTATACTTTTGAGGGTGGGTGTATCTAGGACTGACTGTTAGGTTTACTCTTTTGTTTTTGTATGGGTAGACCTGATGTATAGGAATTTGATGATTGTATACATGTGGCTGAAGCCACCACTATGGACACCTTTGCTATGGATGACACTATATATTTTGTAAAACTCCCATATTTTGGACAGCTTTAAATGATGAATGCATTTATAATCGATCTTGTTATTTGAAAAGAAAGCATTAGCAACTTTATTTGTAATAGAGTTTATCGACCGTATTTTATTCTTTTATCTTCATGTGACGACCTAAAGTAATGGCTGGTACATTCTTCCTTTTGAAACAGCAAAATAATTTAGAGAATTATGAGCGGTAAGAAAGAAATGACTCCGAATAGAGTTGTGAACTGGCCATTCAGGACTTTATAATGAGGATTTTCCTTCTAAACCTAGTTATGGTGAAAAGAGAAAGAAACGAAAAAGAAAAAGAAGAAAAAAAAATTTAACATGGTTTTTGTTATTTAAATTATTTCTATTAAACCAGTCATTAATTTAGGGACGCCACAATGAGCACTAATTGTTACTTAGATAAAGATGAATCTGGTCAGTCTATAGACATAAAACAATATCGAGGTATGATCGGATCTCTTCTTTATTTATCTGCTAGTAGACCTGATATTATGTTTAGTGTATGCATGTGTGCTAGGTTTCAATCCAACCCCAAACAATCACATTTAAGTGCAGTAAAGAGAATCATGAGATATCTATTAGGAACAATCAATTTAGGATTATGGTATCCTAAGAATTCAACATGTAACTTAATAGGATATTCTGATTCTGATTTTGCCGGATCTAAAACTGATAGAAAAAGTACAAGTGGAACTTGTCAATTTATTGGATCGGCTCTTGTCTCATGGCATAGTAAGAAACAAAACAGTGTTGCTTTATCTACTGCTGAAGCGGAGTATATCTCTGCCGGTAGTTGTTGTGCACAGATTTTATGGATGAAGCAACAATTATTTGACTATGGCATCATTCTTGATCGCATACCTATTAAGTGTGATAATACTAGTGCCATAAATCTATCCAAAAACCCAGTTCAACATTCTAGAACTAAACATATAGAGATTAGACACCACTTTCTTAGAGATCATGTCCTAAAGGGAGATTGTGTATTAGAATTTGTTGATACTAAGAATCAACTTGCTGATATTTTCACTAAACCTCTCCCCAAGGAAGTGTTCTTCTCTATTAGAAGAGAATTAGGTCTCTTAGATGTAAGAGATTTAGAAAAATAGGGATTGATTGGTTGATTGAATGGTTGATTGATTGGTTGATTTACTCTTACCTTTTGATTGTAGATGATTTTGTTTGATCTTGTTTAAATTCTTGTTTTTATGATAGAATTTATGATTTCTTGTGTATATAATAATTGAATGATTGAATTTAGTGTATTAGTAGTGAAAATTAGTCATATAGGATGTATTTGAGCATAAATATAGATATTCTCTTAAGAAACTAGCCTAGGATAGGCCCTGGTAATCGATTACCATCCAGTGTAATCGATTACACATGAACAGGCAGCCTGTAATCGATTACAACATCCTGTAATCGATTACCAGAAGGCTTATTGGGCCTGTAATCGATTACCAATACCTGTAATCGATTACAATGCGTCATCTTCTATAAATACTCACGAAATCAGAGATTCTGCACAGCCAAAGCTTCCTCCACGTTTTCCTCCATACCTAGAACTTCAAACCTTCGATTCTCACTCAATTCTTCACCAAATCACGTCCCGTAAAGCCCAATCTTCCTCTTTTTCACTCCTCTTTCACTTCCACCGATCAAAATCCAGAAAAACTTCATCAAATGGCAGAGCCATCAAAGAAGAGAAAGGGATCATCCTCCACCGCTACCGCTGCTGCCCATCGCCGTCACGGCCCATCCGGAGCACCTACAGCACCTATTCCTCCTTCTTTGTCATCTCCAAGATCATCAACACTGTTTTCATCCGATGATCAACGTCTACGGTACCTTTCTCAGTTTTCTTCTAGAATAATCTTAGATCCTAAGTACCTAGACGTAGAGTTCTTTAATGATGAAACGTTTGATTGCTATCAAGTGTTTCAAAACTCTGGTCTTGTTGATTTCATGTCATTAAAATTGCCGTATTATCCTGAACTTGTTAAGGTCTTCTACTGCAATTTAAAAATTCAGGATGGTATTATTATGTCTGAGGTGCATGGTACTTCTATGGTCATTGATCAGTCACTTTTCTTTTCTTTGACTCATTTACCCAGTCAAGGTGCACCTTTTGAGGGCACCATTGTTGATGACTGGAAATTCGATTATTCAAGTCATGATGCTCGTCGCATGGTCTGCAATGATCAAGCTGAAATGACCGGTAGATTGCTGGCCGGGTCATTAACTTTTGATAATCGCATCATGCATTATATCATTGTTAGAATTTTGCTTCCTCGGTCTTCAAATTTAGCACAAGCCTCTGAGGAGGATTTGATTCTTATGTGGGCTTTTCTTACCGGTCGTCAGATCGACTGGGCCCATTTGGTTCGGTACCGAATGCATAAGGCATTACGGGCCAATGCACCTCTTCCTTATCCACATTTGATTACTCTGTTTTTGCGTCATTTTCAAATTCCGCTTGATGATGAACCTTTTGTTCAAGTCAAGCGTTCCTTTGCAATTGGTGCTGGTGCAGTGACCTCCTTTGGGTATCGTAAAGATCGGAATGGACAATGGCTAAAGAAGGATGCACTCCCTCCTCAAGATGAACGTACTCCTTCACCTCCCCCTCAACGTGAAGATTCCGCACTCATGAATGAAGTCCTCTCCGAATTACGGGGTCTTCGTTCTTATGTTGGTGACCGCTTCGACTCGTTAGATTCACGCTTTGCCGGTATGGACATTCGCCTTACACAGCTTGAAGAGGATGTCGGATACATTCGTCAGAGTTTTGATCTTCCTCCACCACCTCCATCTTCTTAGATTTTAGTTTCTGACTATATGTCTTTTTATAAGCCGTGTATTTTGGCTTTTAGTTTCTTAGAATTTACATTATTATGCTAAGTACTTTGCTTATTTATCTGTTGGTTTTTAAATTTCAGTCTTGGATATTTTGTGGTTGTTGACATTTTATGTTATTTGAATTCTAGTTTGATTATTTCTTGTTTGTGAGTTTGGCTTATTGTGTTTAATACTCTGATATTTATATCTTGCAACTCCATTGTTATATCTGTGTTGATTTCCGAGTTCTTTGGCTTTTTGATGTTGCCAAAGGGGGAGAAAAGGTTGCTTAACAAACTTAGAAATCAAGTGATCATGTATTCCGAAATATAGGGGGAGTAAACGCATGCACATTTTATCTATATACAATTGTTTGTTGCTTGCTTGAATCTTGATTTCAGGTATTGTATTGTCATCATCAAAAAGGGGGAGATTGTAGATGCAATTGGCTTTGATGTTTTGATGATGATCATGATGATGTGTTGCAATTGATGCAAATGGGCTTTTCAAGATTAATATTCAAGACAATACTTCAAGATTACAAGTCACAACATCAAGATGATCACTAGAATATTAGGAAGGGAATTCCTAATTGAATTAGCAAAGGTTTGGCCAAGTGATTTAAATTAAAAAGTGTTTCTCAAAGGTTTTACTCTCTGGTAATCGATTACTAGAGGATGTAATCGATTACCAGTGGCCAAATACGTTTTATAACAGCTACAAAAATTTGAATTCGAAATTTTAGACTGTGTAATCGATTACACAATTTTGGTAATCGATTACCAGCAGTTAGTAAACGTTTTAATTCAAATTTTAAAAGCTGTAATCGATTACACAATTACTGTAATCGATTACCAGACAAGATTTTCAGAAAAATAATTTCAAGAGTCACAACTTTTCAAAGGCTTTACTCATGACCACCAATGGTCTATATATATGTGACTTAAATCCGAAATTGCTCAGAGATTTTCAGAACAACAAAGTGTTTATCCTCTCAAAGAGCAAATTCATTTTATCCTCTTAAGAATTCCTTGGCCAATTCAATTGCAATTCATTAAGGAATTATTTGAGTGCTCAATCTGTAAAATCCATCTCTTTCTAGAGAGATTTGTTCTTCTTCTTCTTCTCATTCTATAAGGGATTAAGAGACTGTGAGTCTCTTGTTGTAAAGAATCTCTAAACATAAAGGAAGGATTATCCTTGTGTGTTTAGAACTTGTAAAAGGAATTTACAAGATAGTGGAACCCTCAAGCGGGTTGCTTGGGGACTGGACGTAGGCACAAGGGTGTGGCCGAACCAGTATAAAACTGAGTTTGCATTTTCTCTTCCCTTAATCTCTTTTATTTATTATTGCTTTATATTCATATTCAAATTGTTTCATTTG
Source organism: Glycine soja (assembly GCF_004193775.1). NCBI lineage: Eukaryota > Viridiplantae > Streptophyta > Magnoliopsida > Fabales > Fabaceae > Glycine > Glycine soja. Next base: position 38,949,444 of record NC_041016.1, on the reverse strand, counting down.
AATTAATATTTAAGAAGATTGTCATTAAGGGAATTCATAACTTGAGTAAAAAGTGAAATAGATTTTTAATTAGGGGAAACAGTTTGGAATATCTTAATTCAACCCCCCCCCCCCTTCTTAAGATATCTGAGGCCACTTGTCTAACAATGATTCTGCCATATGATGGAGTTTTTGCAGAATTCAATCAGTGAAATCAAAAGAAAATTGAAAAAGAAGAAGATTGCAAGTTACGAGAGTCGATTTGATGAAGAAATGAGTAAGATAGGAAGGTTTGAAGGTTTGGGAATGGAGGAACGTCACAAGGGGGAAGAGGCTGCGCAGGGGTTTCTGAAAAACGTGGTATTTATAGACCAGGACGCATTGTAATCGATTACAATTAATGGTACTCGATTACAGGGGGAGGCAGCCTACTGGTAATCGATTACAGGCCATCTGTTCTAGTGTAATCGATTATAGTATTCATTTAATCGATTACCAGAACAAAACAATAGCCTTTTCCTAAAAGAAAACTTATTTCTAAGTCTAAAAACTTATCCTATCTTAAGAATTAATTATACTAACGAGAAAAGTAAACTAAATTAAACAAAAACAAGTGTCATACTTAATCAAAACACAATCAATCAATCATAAACTTTACCTATCCAAATCACTAAGGTCTAAAAGTCCTAATTCTCTTCTTATTGAAAAGAATATATCCTTTGGGAGAGGTTTTGTAAAGATATCAGCAAGCTGATTCTTTGTATCAACAAACTCTAGCAAACAATCTCCCTTTAGAACATGGTCTCTTAGAAAATGGTGCCTAATTTCTATATGTTTCGTTCTAGAATGTTGTACAGGGTTTTTGGATAGATTTATGGCACTAGTGTTATCACACCTAATAGGTATTCGATCAGGAATGATACCATAGTCAGATAATTGTTGCTTCATCCATAAAATCTGTGCACAACAACTGCCGGTAGAGATATATTCCGCTTCAGCAGTGGATAAAGCAACACTGTTTTGTTTCTTACTATGCCATGAGACAAGAGCGGATCCAATGAATTGGCAAGTTCCACTTGTGCTTTTTCTATCAGTTTTAGATCCGGCAAAGTCAGAATCAGAATATCCAATTAAGTTACATGTTGAGTTCTTAGGATACCATAATCCTAAATTTATTGTACCTAATAAATATCTCATGATTCTCTTAACTGCACTCAAATGTGATTGTTTGGGGTTGGATTGAAACCTAGCACACATGCATACACTAAACATAATATCAGGTCTACTAGCAGATAAATAAAGAAGAGATTCGATCATACCTCGATACTGTTTCATGTCTATAGACTGACCGGATCATCTTTATCTAAGTAACAGCTAGTGCTCATCGGTGTAGCCATGTGTTTTGCACTTTCCATCCTAAATCTTTTGATCAATTCCTTGCAGTACTTGGCTTGATTGATGAATATACCTTCTTGAGTTTGCTTGATTTGTAATCCCAGGAAGTACTTTAGGTCTCCCATCATTGACATTTCAAATTCACTTTGCATATCAAGGGAAAACTCCTTGCACAATGAATCATTAGTAGATCCAAAAATTATATCATCAACATATATTTGAACCAACAAAATATCATTATGCTTTCTCTTTATGAACAATGTGGTATCCACTTTTCCTCTAGAAAATTCTTTTTCTAGGAGAAAATTACTTAAACGTTCATACCACGCCCTAGGGGCTTGTTTCAAACCATAAAGAGCCTTTTGCAATTTATAAACATGATTTGGTTTATCCGGGATTTCAGAACCTGGGGGTTGTTCAACATATACTTCTTCTTGAATTATGCCATTTAGAAAAGCACTTTTAACATCCATTTGATAGAGCTTAAAATTCATTATGGATGCATATGCTAAGAGCATTCTAATGGCTTCTAATCTTGCAACTGGAGCATATGTTTCTTCATAGTCTATTCCCTCTTCTTGATTATACCCTTTTGCTACTAACCTAGCCTTATTTCTAATAATTATGCCATGTTCATCCAATTTATTTCTAAAAACCCATTTTGTTCCTATGACAGGATAATTTTCAGGTTTTTCTACTAGTTTCCACACATTGTTTCTTTCAAATTGATTTAGTTCTTCTTGCATGGCAATGATCCAGTTATCATCTACTATGGCTTCTTTTATATTTTTAGGTTCAATCATAGATACAAAAGCCATATTATTGCATACATCTTTAAGAGAATGTCTAGTTGTTACCCCTTTTGATATATCATCAATAATGTTGTCGAGGGGATGATCTCTTGAGGCTTTCCATTCTCTTGGAAGTTCATTATTTGCTCTAACTCCATTATCTTGAGAATCCTAATTGCTTCCTTCATCTTTTTCTTTAGAGTCATTTCCATGAATATGTGTATCTTCTAAGGAATCTGAAATATCATCTAAAAAATCCTTCCTTGGAAGAATGGCATTAGACTCATCAAAGGAAACATGTATAGACTCTTCAATTGTCATTGTTCTTTTATTATATATTCTATAAGCTTTACTATGCAGAGAATATCCAAGGAAAATACCTTCATCTGACTTAGCATCAAATTTTCCTAAGTTATCTTTTCCATTATTCAATACAAAACATTTACAACCAAAGATATGAAGATGTGAGATGTTTGGTTTTCTGCCATTGAACAATTCATATGGAGTTTTCTTTAAAATGAGTCTTATTAAAGCCCTATTTAAAATGTAGCATGCAGTGTTAACGGCTTCAGCCCAAAAGTATTTTGGAAGAGGATTATCATTTAATAAAGTTCTAGCAATCTCTTCCAAAGATCTATTTTTCCTTTCAACAACACCATTTTGTTGAGGGGTTCTTGGTGCAGAAAAGTTATGCTCAATCCCATGCTTATCACAAAATAATTCAAATTCTTTATTTTCAAACTCACCCCCATGATCACTCCTAATAGATATAATCTTGAGATTTTTCTTATTTTGAATGATTTTTGCAAGTTTTTTAAATGCTTGAAATGCATCATTCTTATGAGTGATAAAAAGAGTCCATGTGTATCTAGAATAATCATCAACTATAACAAGAGCATAGTAACTTCCTCCAAAACTCATGATTCTGGAAGGACCAAACAAATCCATATGTAGTAATTGTAAGGGTTTAGTAGTTGAAACAATGTTTTTAGATTTGAAAGAAACTCTAGTTTGTTTTCCCTTTTGACATGCATCACATAGCCTATCTTTTTCAAATCTTAGTTTTGGCAAACCAACAACTAAATCTTTTGATATTAATCTATTTAAGTGTTCCATGTTTATATGTGCAATCCATTTATGCCACAACCATGGATCATCATCTTTACTAAGAATACATTGATTATTATCTAGTTTTTGACTTAAGTCTATCGTGTAAACATTGTTGACTCTAAACCCTATATGCTTTATATTTGTATCATGTTTATGTTCAATGACACACTTTTGAGAATCAAATGATACCAGATAGCCTTTGTCACATAATTGATTCACACTAAGCAGACTATGATTAAGACCTTCTACAAGTAGAACATTTTCAATGGAGGTTGAAGAATTTGTACCTATTTTTCCAACTCCAAGAATTCTACCTTTGTTGTTGTCACCATAAGTTACATGTCCGCTTTTCTTGGGAGATATATGTGTGAATTTTGATTCGTCTCCCGTCATATGTTTTGAGCATCCGCTATCTATGTACCACTTTTTCCTTAAGGGTTCCTACAAAATCAAGGTTGTAACTTAGGTACCCAAACTTTATTGGGTCCTTGTGTGTTAGTATGAATAACAGATCCTTTTGGGACCCAAATCATTTTAATATTGTTACAATTTCTTCTAAAATAGCATGTAGATGTGCCATGCCCTTTTCTTCCACAGTAAAAACATGTGATAGAACTAGAATTATATTTTTGTGTGGAAGTAGAGAAGTTTTTATGAAGTTTTTGTTGTTTTTCAGATTTATATCCTAGTCCAGCCTTATTGGAGGCATGTCTTTGTTTTCCTAATATGACATCTAAATTATTTTTACTATAAGAAAATTTTGCAAGTGAGTTTTTCAACTCTTTAATTTCTTTTTCATACTTTTCACAACAACTACAAGAATTTGACATTTTCTTGTCAGAAATAGTAGAGATATGAACTTTTTCATTTGGTTTAGAAATTGAGACTTCATTTCTAAGATGATCTAATTCTTTGTTTAGTTTTGAAATTTCATTTTCTAAATTTGAAATTTTTTCTTTGAAGATGAAACTAACTTTGCAAGTTTAATTGACTCTTTATGCAGATCAGCAAATGCATCTTGCAATTCATCAAAAGAAATAGATAAGTTGTTTGAAGATGTTACCTCTTCATCACTTTCATAACTTTTAGCCATAAGGCAGATGTTTATCTCTTCATTTTCTGAATCTTCAGAAGATTCCATATCATTTTCATCCATGTAATGTATGCTTTCTTCAATTTCTTTTCATGAATATTTTTCTTTTCTGACTTCTCCATCTTTTTCTTGAAGATGGGACAATCAACCCTCAGATGTCCAGGTTGATTTCACTCAAAGCATTTTAGAGTAGAGGATGAAGTTTATGTCCTTCTTTTAGATTTAAAATTGGGTCGCTTTTGATTTCCTCTGACTCTCAGGAACTTGTTAAATCTTTTTACAAAAAGACTAATATCTTCATCAATATCCAAGTCAATTGAATCTTCTTTATCACTGTCTTCTTGGATTGCAGATGAGGCTTTAAGAGCGATTCCCTTCTTCTTCTTATCAATTTCTTCATGTTGATTTAATCTCAATAATTCCATTTCATGCTCCTGCAATTTTCCAAATAACGTAGCAAGAGACATACTAGACAAATCTTGAGATTCTGTGATGGCTGTTACCTTTGGTTGCCATTCTCTATTAAGACATCTTAAAACTTTATTTACTAGATCTTCATTTTGAAAAGTTTTTCCTAGAGATGCAAGATGATTAACTATGTGTGTGAATCTCTTTTGCATGTCTTGTATACTTTCATTTACATTCATCCTAAACAGTTCATATTCACGAGTTAAAGTGTTTATCCTAGATCTTTTAACATCTGTTGTGCCTTCATGTGTTACTTGTAGTGTATCCCACATATCCTTAGCACTTTTACAATTTGAAACCCTAAAGTATTCATCTATTCCTAGGGCAGATGTAATAATATTTTTGGCCTTTAAATTATATTGTACTAATCTTCTTTCTTCCTCAGTCCAATCTGCTCTAGGTTTTTCTATTGTTGCACTTCCGGCCACTATAGAGGGAACATAAGGTCCTTGTTCTATGGCTTCCTAAATATTTAAATCTATTGCCTCTATAAAGATTTGCATGCGGGTTTTCCAGTAGTGGTAACCCACTCCATTAAAGATGGGAGGTCTATTTATAGAATTTCCCTCGGGAAACAAGTAGTTTGATGAGGCCATAATTCTTGAAGCTTCTAAACTTTATACAAGAATGAAGCTCTGATACCACTTGTTGGACAAGTGGCCTCAGATATCTTAAGAAAGGGGGGGGGGGGTTGAACTAAGATATTACAAATTATTTCCCCAATTAAAAAAAATCTATTTAACTTTCTATTCAAGTTATTAATTCCCTTAATAATGAATTTCTTAAATATTGATTCAAATAGAACAATTTGAATATGAATATAAAACAATAATAAATGAAGGAGTTTAAGGGAAGACAAAGTGCAAACTCAGATTTATACTGGTTCGGCCACACCCTTGTGCCTACGTCCAGTCCCCAAGCAACCCGCTTGAGAGTTCCACTATCTTGTAAATTCCTTTTACAAGTTCTATACACACAAGGACAATCCTTCCTTTGTGTTTAGAATTCTTTCACAACAAGAGACCCTCGGTCTCTTAATCCCTTTTCAGAATAAAGAAGAAGAGAAGAAGAAATCTCTCTTGAAAGAGATAGATTGAACAATTTGAGCACTCAAATAATTCCTTATTGAATCACAAGTGTTTTGGCCAAGGAATTTGTAAGAGGATAAAATGATTTTGGTTTTTAAGAGGATAAGACCTTTTTGTTCTGAAAAACTCTTAGCAAATTCGTGTCTCAAGTCACATAAATATAGGCCTTTGATAGCCATTCAAGAACCAACTGAAAAGATGTGACAATTGAGAATATTTTCTGAAAATCTCCTCTGATAATCGATTACAGTATGTGTGTAATCGATTACAAGCTTTAAAATTTGAATTAAAAACGTTCAGTAACTGCTGGTAATCGATTACCATATATGTGTAATCGATTACACAGTGCAAATTTTGAATTCAAATTTTAATAGCTGTTGTAAATCAGTTTTGGCCACTGGTAATTGATTACATCCTCTGGTAATCGATTACCAGAGAGTAAATCTCTTGAAAAAGACTTTTTTTAACTTAAATTTCTTGGCCAAACCTTTTGCTACTTCAATTGGAATTCCCTTCCTATTTAATGTAATCTTCCTAAGACTCTAGAGACTGTCTTGATCATCCATCTTGAATATCTTTGATTTCTTTGTCTTGAATAAAACTTTGAGAAACATGTAATCCTTTGGCATCATCAAAACATCAGCTTGATCCTTTGTCTACACATGTGTTACTTGTAATGTATCCCACATTTATTTTTCATTTTTACAGTTTGAAACTCTAAAATACTCATCCATGCTTAACGCAGAAGTAATTATATTCTTGACTTTTAAATTATATTGAACCTTTCTTCTTTCATCTTCATCCCATTGTTCTCTAGGTTTTTCTATAGTTGGATTTCCTACTACCATTGTAGGAACAAAGGGACCAATTTCAATGGCTTCCCATATATTTAAATCTATCTATGGCTTCTTTAAAGATCTGCATACGGGTTTTCCAATAGTGATAACCCTCACCATTAAAAATATGAGGCCTATTAATGGAATTTCCCTCAGGAAATAGAAATTTTGTTGAGGCCATAATTATTCTTGAAGTTTTTAAACTTTAGGCAAGAATCCTACTCTGATACCACTTGTTGAACAAGTGGCCTCGATAACTTAAGAGGGGGGCAGGGGTGAATTAAGTTTTAAGATTTTCGACTAACAAATTTTTAATCCCCTTTTAAATGATATATGATAGGCTCTGAATGCAAAAGAAGCAACAATTAAATTAATCAATGTTATCTAAATGTGCAAGACAAAATCAGTTGCAATAAAATAAATGAGATAAGGGAAGAGAGAATCACAAACTCGATTTATACTGATTCGGCAACTTCTCATGCCTACATCGACTCCTCAAGTAACCCACTTGAGATTTTCCACTATCTTTGTAAATCCTTTACAATATTTTGAAAACACCTTAGGATCCTTCACCCTTGTGTTCAAGATTCTCACACGCCAAGAGACAAACAGTCTCTAGATTACAATTGAGTTTATGAGATGTACAGAACGAATTCTCTCTTTTGGAGTAGATGATACAAATTGAAGTTCCTAGAAGAATTATCAATAATTTGCAAGAGTTTGGCCAAAGTTTTTTAGAGAGATTTTGGCAATTAAGTTCTCCGAGAATACTTTCTTGTTTTTTGAAGTCAGGCACACACACACAGATATATATATATATATATATATATATATATATATATATATATATATATATATATATATATATATATATATATATATATATATATATTGTGCCTTGTCAAAAATACTTTGAAGAGATGTCTCTTTTCAAAAGCCTTTTCTGAAATTTCTTCATAATCTGGTAATCAATTACACAATTGTTTTTCTGAAGAGTCATGACTTTTCAAAGTTTTTCTGAAATCTCTTAGCTGGTAATCGATTACAGAATCTTGGTAACCGATTACATAGTTTAAAATTCAAATAAATTCAAAATTTCAAAAAGCCATCTTCATAGTCTCTCTGGTAATCGATTATAGGACCTAGTAATCGATTACCAGTTCAAAAAGATCTTTATTTTGAACTGATTAATCCTGATAAATAAATTTTGATAAAAGACTGAGGCCAAACTATTGCAAATAAAACTGAGATTCTTTTAACAATTTGACTAAGTCCTTATCTGTCATTTTCTTGATCTTGTTTGTTGACTTGAAACAATGTGTACTTTCATCAAGTAAATACTTTTGGCATCATCAAAACCTGCATGATTCACACACCTAGCTTCTTGGATTCACCAAGATGGCACTATAGTTTTCTTCGAGGGTCACTATGCCATAGTCTTTCAAACTCTTCTTCTTAGTTATGAGGGATTTTAGAAGCTTTGAGTTTTCTGGCATCAGTGAAAGGAATGGTGACATCGAGTTTCTTAATCAAGTTTATAAGCCTTCTATATTGTCGCTCCTTGTCTTGCTTTGTTGGTTTGCAAAGATATGGCTTCTCAAGTGTAATTTATTGTTTAGCTTCTCATGTTAGTTGGCTCTTTGTCTTAATTGGCTCTCGTGCTATTTCTTCAACTATCATGCCCTTCTCTTGTATGTCTTCCTTCAGTCTGTCGTCTACCTCTATGTCCTTTCTTACTGGCTCTTTAGTTGCTAACCTGCTTTTTGTTGTTACGACATTTGTAACGCCCTAAAATTTCTCTAACTGTAAATAACTGTTTAATGCATTTCCTATGTTATTTGATTATTTAATTAATTTGGATGAGTTGAGGTGTTGTGTGAACTAGCCATGTGTGATTTGCTTGATGTGGATGTTGAGTTATGTGGAGTTTTATTTCATTAGGTTGAAATTATGAGATTTCAAGTTTTACCTAAAACTGTTTCAGTAAAACCAAGATCTCAGACAAGTTTACCATTTGATCACCTTCAAGTTTGGATTGTAGGTTTTTAACCCACATCCGCACAGTTTGGTTGTTGGGATTTGCAAAATAACACTTTTTGACATCTCACTTAGTGCGAGAAGCGTGCTAAACGCAATTCCAACCCGAGACAAATTGCGCTCAAGGCAAGAAGAATTGTTTTCAGCGTGAAATGCCGCGCTCAATGCAAATACCAACCCGAGAGGAATTGCGCTCAATGCAAAAAGTCAGGCTTAATGCCAAAAGTGGATTCCTGCTTAGCGAGATGAGCTCACTAAGCGAGATCTACAGATTATTAATACGTTCTTTAGTGTGAAAAACACGATTTCACGCCTCTCTCTCTCAAAACTCCGCCCAAACCACCCTAGAAACTACTGCTCCACCACCCACGACAAGCGGTGGCCACCACGAGCCGCCGTTGCTTGCCGCCGGACCAGCACACAGAGAGGAACATCTTAATTAGAGCGAAATCCTCAGAATCCACCTCAAGGATTCCGTAGAGAAGCAAGCTCCCAATCATGTCTTTTGTAGTTTCTCTTAGGTAATCTTGACTTCTATGTCTTTATCCTAGTTAGTTTGAGCTTCTCTTAGTATCTCTTGTGTCTTGGGTACCGTAACAGAATGTTTTTACACTTCCTTTGAAAAACCCTTGAAAATGAGATATTCTAAAAGTTATCTTTTTATAAAATTGATGTTATTTTCATGACCTTTGCAGAACCCTGGTCACATTGGCATGATCAAAATTTCAAAATGACACCTCCTTGTAGTAGAACTCAAAACACCCCTTAGCCTCTTTTATTTTAACAGGGGTATTTGACCCCAAATGTTATTATTAACCTTATTTTTTAAATCTATACTAAATTACCTTCGATTTGGTATATAGAACACTGTGTTTGGACCAACGAACGTGAATGAGAGAGGTCTCTGAGCAACGCAGAGAGGAGCTGACGGAGAGCTCATGATAGGTGAGGGGAGTTTATTTTGGTTTACCGCTTTCAAACCGTAGTTGGGGTCAGGGAACCCAACTATGGGGATGTATGGTTGTCCCTGTTGCATGCTGGTTTTCAAGAAAAATTGTGTTTTAGACTAATAGGATGTGATATATTTGTTATTGATGAATGAAATTGTGAATGATGTTATTGTTGTTGTAACGATTGGAATTTTTGGGAAAAGTCTTAATTGTAGAAGAGACTCAGCCCAAAATTTCATATTTGTTCTTCTATTTACACCCTTATTAAATTTTAAATGGGCATGCGAGTTTGTTTTGTAAACCATAGTTCTCTTCTTTAATTTAGAATTTTTCCCTAAAATACAGTCTCATGATATTATAGATTGTTGTTGTATTAGACTTATGTTGTTTGAAGACCTGGGAAGTGTGAATCCCAGGCATGAAATTTATATGTATTCACAGGATGTGATTACTGATGATGTTGTTATCAATGATAATGGTTATATGAGGTGATGTTGTTATTGACGATAATATTGATAAAGAATGATGTTCTTGTGGTGATAATATTGATATAAGAATGTTGTTGTTATTGATGATAATGTGGCATTCAATGATGTTATTATTGAAATGAAACGATGTTGGTAATGTCATTGAGGTGAGATGATGTTGATGATGATAATATCATTTGAGATGAGATGATGTTGATGTTGAAAATGACATTGAGTGAGGTGATGTTGATGTTGATAATGACATTGAGATGAGATGTTGTTAATGTTGAAAATGTCATTGTGATGATGTATGTTTTGTATGTACATGGGAGGTACAGTGGCCATGATGGATATCCCTCATGGGGGAAACAGAGTGGTTAAAGAGTTTTAAGCATCTTTGGAGGGGGATGACTTAGAATTTTTAATCATCCACGGTCAGTGCATTGATGGTGTCCATGTTTCATAATTCATATTGCATAGAAATAGTATAAGCTTTGTCAATAAGTAGTTGTAGTTTCTCATGAGGGGGAATACTTGTACTTGGGGGCATGTCACTCGGTTCAGAACTTTCTTGAGACTCAGGCTGATCACCATGGGGGGGGGGGGAGTTGTCTGTGCACGACATAGTGACCTCAACACTTGCTGCCTAGTTTTCCTAAGTGAGAGTGTCATGTGGACACGCTTAGGATGTTTCCTACGAATGGTACCACATTGCATTTGAGAGTTGAGGTTAGGTGCATGCATCATACTGAGCATGATTGATTGGAATTATGGAAAAGTTGATGAATAGTTATTAAATGTATGTTGTATTGATTGATAGTTGTGTATGACCATGGTACATGTTATTGTTTCTCTTGCTAATTATGGTTTTTTGATAATTGTTGGTTTCTTTTGTCATAAACTCACCCTTGCAATTTTTGTACTATGTGGTTGGTAACTTTGATGATCGCTAACCTTCATTCATGGGACCAGATGGACGATAGTATATTACATGAACTAAGATTCTTTTGTTAGAGTAGCCAAGCCGATGTGATGACGTTGGGATTATTTTGGGAGAGAGTTGTGTTTTGTTTATCAACTCCTTCGTAGTGGGTTCTATAGTTCTTTTGAATTGAGGATGTAAATCACAGATTTAATGATATGTATGAACTAGTTTACTTCCTGTCATGTGAATGATGTGTACTGAGTTAATACATACATACATACATATATATACACATACATACATACATACATACATACATATATATTCATGTAAGTATTTGTGCGTTGTTTTGTGAATGTATATCGTGAAGAATTTACTCTCATTTTTCATAAGCAAATTAATGGAGTTTTCATTTAAAAATTAAAATGTTATGCGGTTTAGAGTAGTGATATCATAGCAACGAGACAAGTCGTTACAACATTGCAGTCAACCTTGTTGGCAATTTCATTTATTTGCACCACTAACTCCTTTACTTGATCTTTTAATGAATTTATTAGCTCCATGGTGTTCTCGAGGTTGGAGTAGGATGTGGTAAGGTTGATTACAACTTCTTCTAATTTTGTAGTGCATTCTCTCATGAATTTTGCTTCCTTGGCTACTTCATCCATACAGTAAGAGGTATGGTGGTTACCTCCACACCTTTCACATGAGAGAATTGGTTGTTTTGGTAGTATCAATGGTTGAAGTTGTTTTACTGTGCTTTTGGTTACGTTCTCCATCATAGCTTTCATTTCTATTTGCTGTTTGAGGGATTCATCTTCGGTGTCTTCTTTGGGAATGTCCTTTGGAGAGGTGTGTTTGCAATCACGGCCTCGTTCACTAGCTATTACATCTCTATAATTTTCTTTACCTTGGTCATGGTTCCATTGACATATTATCCTCCTACTGAAGCATTTATCATTCTTCTATATTCATAAGTTGTTCCTTTTATAAAGATGGAGATTTGGGTGTAATCAAAGTAACCATGGCAAGGAAAGCTCCTAAGTACAACTTTATATCTCTCCCATGCATCAAAGAGAGACTCAGATGCCATTTGTTAGAAGCTAGTTATCCTTTCCTTGATAACTTCAATTTTTTATTTTGGAAAGAATTCTTTGAAGAATTCATCTTTGATTTGCTCCTATAAGGTTCAACTATGGTGTGGTTGACAATTAGGCCATTCAAGTGCACTTCCCCCTAATGAAAAGGGAAAAAGTAGCATCTTGATGTGATTGTCTTTGGTTCTAGGTATTCTTACTAATGTGCATATTTGTTGGAATCGCGTAAGGTGGGTATGCGGTTCTTTAGTGCCGAATCCCGTACATTGAGTGTTATGGAGAGTATTAATGATCCTGTAAGGAAGATTTGCTTGATGCTCTCCCGTGTCCGGTGGATGAATAGGTTCATTTATATCTATGCCTTGGCGGGTTTCTAATTTGGCCATGGCTCTTCGGCCATTTGTATAATTATGAGCAATACTAAAGAAAGAAATATTTATTATTTCTTTCTAAAGAAAGGGTAAGTGATAGTTTTAGACAATACCAGATAATAACTGTCAGACCCTAATTTCGTTCGAGGATTATCATTCATTGACGTTTTGATTCTCGCTAGCCGAACTGCATTGTTTGACACCATTTACCACACAAGACGAAAGATCGTTCATTGTTTTGATCTAGAATGCGAAAGATACCAAAAAGGAGGGGCAAAAGGGTCTTTTACTAAATTTTCTAGACCCTAGCTCGCCCAGGCTAGCCTCTGGCTCGCTTGGGCTCTCAGAAGACTTTAGGCTGAAGGAACCAGCTCGCTTGGGCGAGCCAATTACTTCAAGAGTAAGTCTCAGCTCTTCTAGGTGAGCTGCCATGGTCCTAAGTGCCTTCTTTTCTATAAATAGGCGTGAAAGGGAGCTGAGAAAAGGGTTCCAGCATTTAGCATTGAGAGAAATTGAGAGAAATATGGGAAAAGAAGAAGAAAGAAGAGAAAATGAAGCCGAGGCGCTGTCGAATCCCAACTGTGATCAACCTCTACATGATTCTTCGTTTGGTGTTCTTTGTGGTGTGCGACCACCGATTAGTTTTGTTTTTAAGATTTGAATGTGATCTATGCACCCTTAGGGGTCCCCTTTGTTGTTTTGTGCATATTCATCTCCTCCTTCTATCATCGGTAATCTCTTTTCTTTTGTAAAGTTTAATCTTAACTGATCATTAGCGCCGTAAAGTTGTCTTTTAGAGGGATTGAAAGTTAACAAATAAAACCTAGATAGAATCAACGCATAACCGGTTTTCTCTCTGCCAAAGTCACTTGATATCATTCAAGGTCCAACGCCTTAACGGCCCTTTTTGTTCTTCTTGATTAAAAAGAATCTTTCAAAAGCATAAAAAACAATTTGACACACAACTTTCTCACTTTAAAGAACTACGTAGGTCTGAATTCCTCATCGCACTTGAGGATACGTAGGAGCAAGGCATCCCCTTGTCGACCCCAAAAAAATAGAAAGATATAGAATAGGGAAAAATAAATAACTTTTGAAGTCACGTTGCACACTTGATTTGAGGCCACCATCCCTTGTGACGGGCGCGTGGGGTGCTAATACCTTCCCTACGCGTAAACAACTCCTGAACCATTTATTTTCAAAATTGACAGACCTTTTTCTTTTTGGTTTTTCTAACGTTTTTCTTAAATAAATGTTGGTGGTGACTCCCGCACGTTTTCATTTTTAGAAGATGCGCCTTTGGCTTTTCGCCTCGCCCTCCCGCCGAAGGGTAGGTTGCGATAGTTGGCACTCCACTGGGGACTTGTTAGAGAGTTAGACCATTCGATTAGTGTGCGATGTTTTTTTATCATTACTTCTTCTTTATTTATGTTCCCTTTTCCCTTCTACCTTTTGTTATGTTCATATTTGTATATAACCTTTGTTGTGTCATTGTGTTTTGTGTGTCTATCTATCTATTGCATTTGTAGTTAGAAATATTTGTTCGTTCTATGCACACATGGCACCTACACCTTTGCACACACATTGAGGTATTAGGCCCTATACTCGGGTCTGTGTGATCATAGGGAGTGGAGGTCGATCTGTGGTCATGTTGGCTCTCCGACTCGCTTGATAACAGTGAAGCCTCATCTAGAGTTTTCCTCTATTGATGATACGTTGTCGCTAGTAGTCCCTACCGCCACAATGTTGTTATCAAAGAGAATGATATCTCTAGAAACCTTGAAAGTTACATACAACTACCCTTGGGAATTATCACCGAATAACGAACTTTTGATCCCCTCCATTAGGATCCTAAACTAGGGACACAGAACAAACTCACTATGTCTTATCTCCTTGATCTAGTCATGCATATCTTTATACGTCGTAATAGTATACATCATTCCTGTGTTTACCATTTTTTATGTTCACACGTGGCATTTTGCATTAAGTCATTATGTTATCATGCTCATTCGTCTAGCATGTTTCTTTGTGCTACCAACCACATACCTTTTGTTGCCATTAGTCATTATCTTCACTCATCCATGCTTCCACCATGTCATGACTCATACCTTGCATTCTTTTTCGTCGTCAAAGTCACAAATAAGCGTGAAAGTCTGCATTGGGTACCATGGTAATAATTGCAAACAAACCATGATGCCCAATGCATTGTGGATAAGAAAAGATGGTCATCCGAGCGTCTTGTGTCAGTTGATAAATACGTTTGTCATGCATAGCATAACCATGCCTTGACGCATTCATCATATCTCCTCTATGATAGGGTGTTGAAGTATTGGTTGTCACAATTTTCATTCTCGCAAACATGAGGTCAGACCAAGCGCCATCTTTTAAAAAGAGGTTCTATCATGTCAAAGTCAAGAATCTAGAGCTAGCTAACTTGTGAAAACTAGGGCAGCGGATATATCAAGTTTAGCGTCAAGCCTTTAGCAAGATATATGGGAAGATCTGGGATCTGGCAATGATAGAAGTGTCCGTTGAAGCCATTGCATCTCTCACTCAATACTATGACCAATCACTCAGATGCTTCACATTTGGGGACTTTCAGTTAGCACCAACCATAGAGGAGGTTCGAAGAGATCTTAGGATGCCCGCTAGGGGGGAGGAAGCCATACCTTTTTTCCGGATTCTATCCTTCCATGGCAAGAATAGCAAAAGTGGTCAAGATCTTGAAACAAGAGCTAGACCGAGTAAAGCAAAATAGGAATGGAGTGGTAGGGATACCAAGGAAGTGCTTGGAGGAGAAGGTGGAAGCTCTGGACAGCCAAGGAGAATGGGCAACATTCATCAACATATTAGCTCTGCTAGTGTTTGGGATGGTACTATTCCCAAATGTAGATGGGTTGGTGGATCTAGCGATGATCTATGCCTTTCTTGCAGCAAGGAAAGCCCGATCATCGCTATTTTGGCAAATGCATATGATACATTCGACTTGAGATGCGAGAAGAACAGTGCAAGAATTGTCTGTTGTACGCCTGCTCTTTATGTATGGTTGGTATCCCACGTTTTTTTATCATGAAGGTAGATTTGTTTGTCCCCTACAAAGTCATCACATGTTCTCTGAAAAGGCTAAAGCAAATTGGGAAGAACTCTTTGCTAGCATGACGGGAGCGTTCGTTAGTTGGCTCCTACGGTGGAAAGAAGGAGGGGTAGGAGTGTTATGCTCAAGCGAAGGATTCCCAAATGTCCTCTTGATAGGGATGAGGGGTTGTATTAATTATAATCCCGTCCTGGCCATAAGACAGTTAGGCTACCCTATGAGAGGTGCACTATCGAAGGAAATCATCACGCCTTTCATCACGCGATGTTTCAATGAAGCCAATTTGAAGATACTTTAGAAAATCCATACAGCGTGGAATATAGTGGGAAGAAAAGATAAGGAGCTTAGGGGAAGTAGCAATGACATCATCAGCGGCTATCACAAGTGGTTGAAGTCTAGAACGCAAGGGATAACTTGGCTCCCAAAGCTAAAAAGTCTAAGTGGGAAGGAGGTTGAAATTTTTGAGGAAAGTGAAGAAGTGAAAGCTTTGAAAGTAGAGCTCGAAAAGACAAGAGTGGTGAAAGAGAAGCTGAAGGTGGCAGTCACTAAGGTCAAGAAAGAGTGTGATGAGCTGAAAGATATCAACATGACCACGGTTGAAGCGTTAGAGTGGGAAACAAAAAGGGCCCGAAAGGAAGAATGGAGCAGGAACAAGGTCCGAGGGGCTCTGTGGACAATAGTAACGAGCTCAAGCTTAGAAAGGCCAAGAGGGACGAATCAAGGATGGAAAGCTTGGTGTTAGAGGATAAGTTAAAGGCTTGTTAGAGGTTGAAGAGAATTTTAACGGAACAATTGAGCAAAATAGAAGAGAATATGTTGATAATCATTTATCCATATAAGGAGAAGGTGAACCTGGCTGCTAGTTATGGGCAGATGCTGGAAGATGAACATGTAAAGGTATCAGTTCTACAGATTGAAAGGGAAGCGAGAGAGAGGGTGATAGAGTTATTGCACCGGGAAGCCATGAAATGGATGAATATATTCGCTCACACTCTGAATGAGAGTCAAGAGCTTCCGAGGTTGTTAGCTAGAGCCAAGGCAGTGGCTGACACGTACTCGGCTCTCGACAAAGTTCATGATCTTTTTTATTACTGCCAACACATGGTCGAACTAATGACCCATATAATTCAGAGTCATTGAGGCGTTAGTATTGTACTTATGCTTTGACTTTGACAAGATGTGATAAACCATGTTGTTTTAATGAAAATAGGATTTGATTCGAACTTATGTTCTACATAATGTTCTATATGAATTCAATACTTTAGCGACTTATCATTGTCATGCATTCACACCTATCTAGTTGTTGCATTACTCATTGCATTCTGTTTTTAGCAGTCATTGTCATCATAAAAAAGTAACCATAGTAACCAAAAAGAACGAATGCACTCTACGGCACCATTACCGAACACGTGCCAAGGCTAAAATCATGAGCGAGATAGAGGAAGTTCAGGAACACATGAAGGCCGATATGGAGGCCATTAAAGACCAAATGACTACCATGATAAGCATGAGGAAAATGATAGAGGTCAACACAGAGCTAGTCGCCACTACAAGTGTCGCTACTGAGGTAGACCTGACTCACCCATCTAGTGTGAATCAAGTAAGTCATCCAGTCCTGGACGTGGTAGGTCAGGGGGGCGAAGTATTGGGAAGTACGGGCGACCCCCATTTTGCGCAGGTCCAGAGCAAGCATTCGTTCCCACCGTATGGCCTGCCTCCCAACTGTGCACCGCCTAATGTTGTACATGTGCCCGATGAGAACATCAACCACTCTGCCCTTATACCCCTTGAGAGCCAACAACCTTAGTTTGGGCATGCACATGGCGCTCAACCCATGGGGGAGACACATGAAGTACCCGTAGACCACACTATGGCCGACTTTGAGCCTTACCCCGGATATGCCACTAAGGGGCAAGCATTTGGTGACATACCCCAGCCAAACACCTTCGGGGGCCTTCAGTATCACCCACAACCGCAACTACAACCCTTACACTTTTTTATGGGAAGACTGCCTCCTGCCATGGTGGAAAGGGAAAAATTTGATCACCTAGAAGAAAGGCTAAGGGCCATTGAAGGAGGAGGAGACTACCCTTATGCTGACATGGCGAAACTGTGCCTAGTACCCGACGCCGTCATTCCTTTGAAGCTCAAGGTGCCAAACTTTGACAAATACAAGGGGACTACTAGCCCCAAGAACCACCTGAAGATGTACTGCTGGAAGATGGGGGCGTACGCGAAGGATGAGAAGCTCTTGATGCATTTTTTTCAAGAGAGTTTGGTCAGGGCAGCTATCACTTAGTAATCTTCCCGAATCTGTTCTTGGAAAGACCTAATGGCTACCTTCATCAGGAAGTACCAATACAATTCCGACATGGCCCCAGATAGAATGAAGTTGCAAAACATGTGCAAAAGGGAGCATGAGTCCTTCAAGGAATACGCCCAGAGGTGAAGGGATTTGACGGCTCAAGTAGCACCCCTAATGATGGAAAGGAAAATGATAACAATGATAGTAGACTCATTATCAGTGTTCTACTATGAGAAGATGGTGGGGGTACATGCCCTCAAGTTTCGTGGATCTGGTATTTGCGGGCAAAAGGATCGAGGTAGGCTTAAGAAGGGGCAAATTTGATTATGCTACTTCAACAAGTGCTGGCAATAAGAGGACTGGAACAGGTGGAGCTAAGAAAAAGGAAGGAGATGCCCATGTCGTAACCATAACTTCCAACCCCATGTACCAATATCCCCCGCACCAATACAATTACTTTGCCAATATCAGATCTCCTCCTTGTCCGACGCCCGTCTGACCGAGCATGCCTAATCAACCACAAAGACCTCCCCAACACCACCCATAAAATCCATTCCCTACACAGCCCAGACCAAATGTAAATCCCAACCCCAATACAAACACTAACCCAAGAAGGAACTTCCCAGAAAGAAAACCCACGGAGTTCACCCAGATACCAATGTCGTATGCCGACCTGCTATCATCCTTGCTTAGCAACCAAATGTTTGTGGTGAGCCTGGGAAAGGTCTATCAACCTCTATTTCCCCGGTGGTAGAATCCCAATGCCACATGCACCTATCACGGGGCACTCTATCGAGCAATGTGTAGCCCTCAAGCACAAGGTACAAAGCTTGATTGATGTTGGATGGTTGACATTTCAAGAGAATAGTTCGAATGTGAGGGCTAATCCACTTGCCAATCATGGAGGCTTGACGGTGAACACAGTGGAAGAATGGGAGTCTCGAGGTGATGCAATCCTACCCCGCAAGGGAATTGGATAGAAGACTCCAAGTAGATTGGGCTAGAGATGCAAGAGAAGGCCCTAGGGTTCTCATGAGCCTTAGGGTAAATTTTGGGCCCATGGGCTAAGTATGAGCCCACTTATCTTTGTACATATTAGATTAAGGTTTTATTATTTTTGGGCCTTGTATTTAGGTCTCCATAATGTAGGTAAGGTATCCTAGAAATATAGGATTTTTCAGCCCTTGTATTTTAGGGCACCTAGACTAGTTTTTGTATTAGGGGTAGTTTTGTAATTTCACATGCATTAAGTGAATATTTGATGTGTGTGTTGGAAAATAAATTTAATTGAATTGGGAGAAGCCCAATCCAATTAAATTTTAGAGGGGGAGGTGAGAATTTGCTTGCTACACCCCATTGCCACATCATATAGTCACACTTTGTGCATGTTCTTCATGCTTTACATGCCTCATGCCACCTAAGCATACTTAGTGGAGAATCTTGGACTTGATCTTGAATTAGTGGGCTGAACCATTGCTAAAATTCACTAATCATAATTAGTGAAATTTTGGCTCCACAAATTCAATTTCAAATTCAAGTGAAATTTGAATAGAAATTCAAATTTTCTTCTAATTTTGTGTGACACTTAGGCTATAAATAGAGGCCTTGTGTGTGCATTTTTTTTCAACTTTTATGATTTGAAAATTAAACTTCAGATTTTAGAGCTCTTTTAGAGCACAAAAATTTATGCTCTTCTCTTCCTCTCCCTTAATTCATCTCCTTCTTCCTCTAAGCTCTTATCCATGGCCTCCTATGGTGGTGAGCTTCTTCTAGACTCATCTTCTCCTTGAAGAGGCGTCTCCTCTCTCTCTTCCTTCTCCATTCCACTGCCATTCATCTTCCAAGAAGCAAAGGAATCCATTGATGAAGAAGATGAGCATACATCATGAGGGCTGAAGCAGATACGAGATGTGTTGACTTCCAGGCGGTTCATATTGGAAGCATTGCACAAGGCCAGTGTAATTAACCTTGATGGGGGCAAAGGAGTTTCGTGCTTAATGCATCCAGGGGTGTTGCATGATGTGGAAACATGCACAATAGCTGAGGAGCTGTTGTAGGGAAAGATAAGCAGGGGGCAAATTAAAATTTGCAGTGCAAAGAAGGATGAAGGGGAGGTATGCATGCAGTCGGGTGATAGAAACCCGAGTAAGCCTAAGCCTTTGGTGATCCATTTCACCAGGGACATTACCACTCAAAGGCCTCGAGGCTTCCAGCCCTTTACGGCAAAGACGCCTACACCCTTCCCTTACAAAAGTGATAAGGCAATACCATGGAAATATGGTGTACAGAGGCCTGACGGAAGGTAGGACGCGTCCGTCATACATGTTGGGAATGACATGCCATCTGCTAATATTACAAATATTTCCAGTACGAGTGGCATGACTCGTAGTGGACATATTTTTGCTACTCCCGAACTACCAACAAGGTCAAAGGACAAGGGGAAGGTGAAGGCAGATATAAGCGAGAGGGACAGGGCGGGCCCGACTGCGAATGACAAGGCCCTTGTTGGAAAAATTGCAGAGGAAGGAGATGACTTTAGCAAGAAGGAGATATCAACTGAGGAGGCGACTGAATTTATAAGAATCATTCAACGGAGTGAATTCAAAGTGATTGAGTAATTGAACAAGACTCCAGCCAGGATCTCTCTATTAGGGATGCTCATGAACTCTGAACCTCATCAGGTGTTGTTGGTCAAAATTTTGAATGAGGCCCATGTAGCGCAAGACATATCAGTGGAGGGCTTCGAGGGTATAGTCAACAACATCACTGTAAATAATTACCTAACTTTTGCCGACGAGGAGATACCAGTTGAAGGAAGGCGGCACAACAAGGCTTTGCACGTGTCCATCAAATGCATGGACCACATAGTGGCCAAAGTACTCATTGTCAATGGCTCTTCCCTCAATGTCATGCCCAAAACTACATTGGATAAGCTACCATATGACGCATCGCATATGAGGCCAAGCTCCATGGTGGTAAGGGCTTTTGATGGTAGTTGGCGTGACGTGAGAGGAGAGATCGATCTCTCGATTCAAATTGGGCCACACACGTGCCAGATAACCTTCCAAGTAATGGACATAAACCCCGCCTACAGTTGCCTGCTAGGTCGGCCTTGGATCCATTCTGTCGAGGTGGTCCCGTCAACGTTGCACTAGAAATTGAAGTTTGTGGTGGAAGGACAGCTGGTTATAGTGTTAGGGGAAGAAGATATATTAGTGAGTTTTCCATCCTCTACACCTTATGTGGAAGCTGCGGAAGAGTCATTGGAAACATCTTTTCAAGCACTAGAAATTGTGAATAAAGCTTATGTGGAGGCTCCTCCGGTGCAACCGCGTCTATCTGGTGCCTCCTTGATGGTGGCCCGAGTTATGTTGAGGGATGGGTATGAGCCCAGAATGGGTTTAGGTCGGAACGGTGATGGCATGACGAGCTTGGTAAGGTTCATTGAAAACTGTGCAAGGTTCGGTTAGGTTACGGGCCTACACATGCCAACAAGAGAAGGGTCACCTTAGAAAGGAAGGAAAGAAACCTAGCCCATTTATAAGGGCGGGGACCACAGATGGAGAGGGTCCCTATCTGCCACATTAGCAAAAGCTTTGTCAGCGCGGGGTGGATGCATGAGAATCAGGTTGCTGTGCTAGACAAAGAGACCAACCAAGAGCAGCCAAGTTGGGTGCAGCCGTGCTCCCCGGGTGTCCGTAAAATGCATTTGGGTCATGCACCGCATAAGCATCTCTTCATGCATTCATCCAATGATAGATGTTGGAGTATTGATTCAAGCAGGACTTTTCATTCTAGTAAAAATGGGATCAAATCAAACACCTCTGTTCAAGAAAAGGTTTTATCAAGTCAAAATCAAGAGCTTAGAGGTCACCGGTTTACGAGAGTTGGGGCAATTGATGGGTCAACTTCAATGGCAAGCCTTCCGCAAAGCCTATGGTAAGATTTGGGACCTAGATACGGTAGAAGTCTCCGTGGAAACAATTGCATCCCTTACCCAGTATTATGACCAACCCCTGAGGTGCTTCACATTTGAGGACTTCCAGCTAGTGTCGACTGTGGAAGAGTTTGGAGAAATCCTGGGATGCCCACTGGGAGGAAGGAAGCCATATCTTTTCTCTGGGTTCTATCCATCCATGGCAAGAGTTTCCAAGGTAGTGAAAATCTCGACACAAGAGTTAGACCGGGTAAAGCAAAACAGGAATGGGGTAGTCAGAATACCAAGGAAGTGTTTGTAGGAAAGGGCGAAGACATTGGCAAATCAAGGCAAATGGGCTTCTTTTATTGAAATCTTGGCGCTTTCGATCTTCGGAGTTGTCCTCTTTCCAAATATGGAAGGATTAGTGGACCTAGCAGCGATTGACGCCTTCCTTGCCTTTCACCATAGCAAGGAAAGCCCGATCGTCACCATTTTGACCAACATGTATGACACGTTCGACCAGAGATGTGAAAAGAGCGACGCAAGAATTGTTTGTTGTACACCGGCTCTCTATGTGTGGCTGGTTTCACACCTTAATCACCAAGGTAGGCACGTTTGTGCGCTACAAGGTCACCGCTCGTGCGTCAAGAAAAGGAAAGGCGAATTTGGACCAACTCTTGGCTAGCATGGAGGAGGCATCCATTATTTAGTTCCCTCGCTGGAAGGAAGGAAGAACCGAGATTTTGTCCTCGTGCGAAGAATTTCCAAATGTTCCCTTGATGGGAACAAGGGGCTGTATTAATTATAATCCCATCCTCGCCATAAGACAGCTTGGATACCCCATGAGAGGAGCGCCATCGAAGGAAAGCATCACGCCTTTCATCGCACGGGGTTTCAGTGACCCCAACGCAAGGGTACTTCAAGGAGTTCGCAAGGCATGGGATACGGTGCGAAGGAAGGACAAAGAGCTTAGGGGAAGCAGTAATGGGATCATCGGTGGCTATCATAAGGGGATGAGAGTTCGGACACAAGGATTGGATTGGCTCCCAAAGCTAAAGGCTGTGAGAGACGAAGAGGCTGAAGCTCCAGAAGAAAGTGAGGAGGTACAAGCCCTAAAGGCGGAGCTTGAAAGAGCCCGGGTAGTCAAAGAGAAGTTCAAGTCAATAGCCATCAAAGTCCAAAGAGAGTACGATGAACTAAGGGATGTCAATATGGCCACTGCCAAAGCCTTGGAACGAGAAACCAAGAGGGCCCGAAAGGAAGAACACGACCGAAACAAGTTCCGAGGGGCTTTATTCGACAGCAACAGTGAGCTCAAGCTCCGAAGAGATGAAAGGGATCAGTCGCAGGTCAAAGGCATGATCTTGAAGGACGAGTTAAAGGATTGCCTTAGGTCGAAAAGAAATTTGTCCCAACAGTTAAGCGAGACTGAAGGCAATATGTGGGCCATCATCGATGAATACAAAGAGAAGATAAACCTAGCAGTGACTCACGAGCAAAGGCTAGAGGATGAGTACGCCAAGCAATCAGCGGAAAGGGAAGCAATGGAAAGGGTAATCGATTCATTGCACAGAAAGGCAATGATGTGGATGGACAAATTCATCTTTACTCTGAATAGAAGTCAAGAGCTTCCCCGACTGCTAGCTAAGGCCAAAGCAATGGTAGATGTGTACTCAGCCCCCAAAGAAATTCATGGGCTCCTCAGCTATTGCCAGCACATGAGCAACCTAATAGCTCACATAATTAGGAGTTGTTAAGGCATTTGTATTGTCACTCTGATTTTGGCTAGTTAAAACCTGTTATTCTCTAAAAAAAATGAAGGTGATCCCATGAGCTTACTTAAAAGTCCTGTGTGACTCCAACGCTTCGACAATTTATCTCTAGCATGCATTCATGTTTATATTCCTTGTCGCATACTCACCATGTTTTGTCTCTTTAGGGAGTAACACCATAACTAAGCGCGCTCCAAGGCACCCCTATCGAACCCATTCTAAATCTAGGGCTATGGGTGATGTAGAGGAAGTGCAAGAGCAGATGAAAGCCGACATGTCGACTCTAAAAGATCAAATGGCTTCCATGATGGAAGCCATGCTAGGAATGAAAAGATTGATAGAGAGTAATGCAACCACAGTTGCCGCTGCCAGCAACACCGCCGAAGTAGACCCGGTCCTTTCGTCTACAACAAATCCAGTGCATCAACTCGCCCCGGATATAATGGGACGAGGAAGAGACACATTGGGGAATACCAACAGCCCGCATTTAGGGTACAACCGAAGTGCTTACCCCTATGGTCTACCCCCCAACTTTACGCCACCTGCCATGCATGAGAACATGGATCACACTGCTCCCCCTACTTTCGAAGGGCAACCTCCCCAGCCCACAGGGGGTGCCCGCGAAGACCCTCGGGAGCGTGCCCAAGGGGATGACGACTCTTACCCCCTTTTCACCACCGAGGGACTGACACCCAATGCCTTGCCACAGCCCAATATCATGGGATCTCTCAACCTCGCTCGATGCAACCACTACTCCTCTCCGTAGGGGGAGAAGGAAGAGAAAAGCTCGATCTCATCGAAGAGAGATTGAGAGCGGTAAAAGGGTTTAGGGACTACCCCTTTGCTGATATGACCGACTTATGCTTGGTACCGGATGTCGTCATCCCTCCCAAATTCAAGGTACCCGATTTTGATAGGTACAGAGGGATGACTTGTCCCAAAAATCACTTAAAGATGTACTGTCGGAAGATGGGGGCATACTCAAGGGATAAGAAGCTACTCATGCATTTCTTCCAAGAAAGCTTGGCTGGAGCCGTAGTTGTTTGGTACACCAACTTGGAAGCATCGCACATCCGCTCGTGGAAGGACTTGATTATTGCCTTCATTAGGTAGTATCAATATAATACTGATATGGCTCCTGATAGGACTCAATTACAAAACATGATAAAATGGGAACACAAATCCTTCAAAGAGTACGCCCAAAGGTGGAGGGATTTGGCAGCTCAAGTGGCACCTCCTATGGTTGAAAGGGAGATGATTACCATGATAGTAGACACTCTGCCAGTGTTCTACTACGAGAAGTTGGTTGGCTACATGCCCTCTAGCTTTGCGGATCTTGTATTCGCGGGCAAGAGGATAGAAGTAGGCCTGAAAAAGGGGAAATTCAACTATGTCTCCCCTGCCGGCACTAGCAATAGAAGGATCGGAGCAGCCAAGGCAAAAAGAAAGAAAGGGGACGCCCATGCCGTCACCTCGACACCTGTTTGGTCGAAGCCTCAGTAAGCCTCACATGGTACTCATCAGTACGCTTAACACCACCCAAGTTTTTTGACCCCCATCGAAAACTCTTCCAGCTTGGCTCCCGTCCAGCTGAGGATGTCTGCACCATCGCAAAAGGCCCCTGCTCAGACTTCGGCTCCGGTGCAACCTCGTCCCGCCAAAAATGCCAATCCTTGCATGAGTTCCAACATGGAAAGAAACCCTCTGGTAAAGAAGCTTCCGGAGTTCGCCCCAATCCCGATGTCATATGAGGACCTATTGCCGTCACTAATCGCCAACCAGTTGACAGTGGTGACCCCTAGAAGGATTTACCAGTCTCCCTTCCCAAAGTGGTACAACCCCAACATGACTTGCGCAAATCATGGGGGAACTTAAGCTCAAGGTCCAAAGCTTGATCGAGGCAGGATGGTTGACGTTCCAAGAAGACAGTGGTGACCCCTGCAAAAGTCTAAGCATTTAAAGGACGTAATGACCTCTAGGAGGTTTATTTTTGAAGCCCTGCAAGAGGCGGGTGTGGTTCGTCTTGGTGGGCATAAGGGGGATCCTTGCTTTATGCATCCGGGTGAATCGCATCATATGGAAACATGTTCAGTGGTGGAGGAGCTGTTGTGGTGGATGATGGACCAAGGCCAACTCGAGATCGGCGACAAGGACGAGAAAGAGCAACATGTCTGCATGCAGTCAGCAGACAAGGAAAGTCCTAGGAAACCCAAGCCTTTGGTGATACATTTCACCAGAGATGCTGCTCCCCAAAAGCACCAAGGCTCTTTGACTTTGTTAGGTAGTAAACCTGTCTCCTTCTCGTATAAAAGAAGCAAGGCAGTTCCGTGGAGGTACGCTCCTCATAAGCCAAGCTAGAGGAAGGAGGAGGCCACCGGCATTGATTCACTGTCTACCAAAGTGGCCAATATCACCAGACTAAGCGGTGTGACCCGCAGTGGTCGCATCATTGCGGTGCCTGACTAGCCGGTATGACCCGCGAATGCCAAAGGGAAAGCAATGGTGGTCACGGAAGAGACCAACGAAGCAAGCCCCACTCTGGATGAGGATGTTCTGGCGGGGAGATTTGCTGAAAAAAGGGAAGGTTTTGGCAGAAAAGAGGTATCCTTGGAAGAGGCCAACGAGTTCCTCCGCACAATCCAACAGAGTGAGTTCAAAATAATCGAACAACTCAACAAGACTCCAGCTAGGGTCTCTCTTTTAGAGCTGCTCATGAGTTTCGAACCTCACCAGGCATTGCTAGTTGAAGTTTTTGAATGAGGCCTATGTGGCCCAAGATATCTCCATAGAAGGCTTTGAGGGGATTGTCAACAATATCACAGCCAATAACTACCTTACCTTCGCCGAGAAGGAGATTCATGTCGAAGGGCGAGGACATAATAGGGCTCTTCATGTATCTGTCAAGTGATGGATCACATTATGGCCAAGGTGCTCATTAACAATGGCTCAAGCCTAAATGTGATGCCCAAAAGCATGTTGGAGAAACTACCATTCAATGCCTCTCACCTGAGACCAAGCTCCATGGTAGTCCTGGCTTTTGATGGTGGTCGCCAGGAAGTAAGAGGGGAGATTGATCTCCCGGTTCAAATAGGACCCCACACCTGTCAGGTTACCTTTCAAGTGATGGATATTAACCAGCCTACAGTTGCTTGTTGGGCCAACCGTGGATTCACTCGGTGGGAGTCACCCCTTTGACGCTTCACCAAAAGCTGAAGTTCTTAGTGGAGGGGCACTTGGTCATTGTTTCAGAGGAGGAAGATATTCTAGTAAGTTGTCCTTCTTCTATGCCATATGTTGAGGCCGTGGAAGAGTCCTTGGAAATGGCTTTTCAGTCCTTTGAGGTGGTAAGAAACACTTCCTTAGAATCCCTCCCGATGTGGCCTCACATTTCTAACACTGCAATGATGGTGGTCCATGTGATGTTGGGGAACGGTTATGAGCCCAGAATAGGCTTGGGGAAGAATAATGATGGCATGGCTAGCTTAGTAGACATCAAGGAAAACCGTGGGTAGTTTGGGCTAGGCTATAAGCCCACACAGACTGATATGAGAAGAAGCGTCTTAGAAAAGAGGAACAGAGGCATGGGCCTGCAACTAAGGCCACAAGTGAGAGAGGCCCCTCCTTGTCACATCAGCGAGAGCTTTGTAAGTGTGGGCTTGAGATGCAAAGAGCAAGTCGCCATGACACATGATGAAGCCCCTCAGGAGCATTCGAGCTGGGTGCAGCCATGCCTTCCTAATTTTCAATTGGGAAACTAGCAAGTCGTTGAACGACCCAAAGTTTCCATGGCAGGCACAATGTAATTCTTTAGTTTTAACCCTACAGTTGGGCCTAGGCTTTAGGGTTTTCTCCTTGTTAAGGCGTTATGTTTTTTGCTATCTAAGAATATAATATAAGATCTTTCCTTCATTTGTTCTTTCGCCTTCGCCCATTCTAATTCATCTACATGTTTATTTCTGTTGCGTTTAAACGGTACAGATCCGACGATGAGTCCTGTGAAGGTACTAATATCGAGGACGGACCTAACCGTCGATTTTGAATGAGAAACAAATCGAACTAAGGATGAAGAAGATGAAGATATGGGGTTTTCCCCGGAGCTAGAAAGGATAGTCGCTCAGGAAGACCGAAAGATGAAGCCACACTAAGAAGAAACGGAGATCGTAAACTTAGGTGTTGGCAATGAAA
Source organism: Glycine soja (assembly GCF_004193775.1). Classification (NCBI taxonomy): domain Eukaryota; kingdom Viridiplantae; phylum Streptophyta; class Magnoliopsida; order Fabales; family Fabaceae; genus Glycine; species Glycine soja. Next base: position 38,921,562 of record NC_041016.1, on the reverse strand, counting down.
GGAAATAGGTAAAGGTGGGTACAGGCATGACCGCACCTATCCATGATGAGTTAGTGGCTCTGCTACGAGACTACCAAGACATCTTCGCTTGGTCGTACCAAGATATGTCTGGCTTGAACCCCAACAATGTGCAGCATAGTTTGCCTTTGAATCCCGGTTGTTCCCTGGTGAAACAAAAGCTAAGAAGGATGAAGCCCGATATGTCCTTAAAGATTACAGAGGAAATGAAAAAGCAGTTCGATGTTGGCTTCTTGGCAGTGGCTCGATACCCTGAGTGGGTGGCCAACATTTTGCCAGTCCCTAAGAAAGATGGGAAGGTACGAATGTGTGTGGACTATTGGGACCTAAACCGAGCTAGTCCCAAAGATAACTTTCCTTTGCCACATATTGAAGTCCTTGTGGATAACACAACCATTTTTGCTTTGTTTTCCTTCATGGACGGATTCTCGGGTTACAACCAAATAAAGATGGCACTAGAGGACATGGAGAAGACTATGTTCATCACCTTGTGGGGAACATTCTGTTATAAGGTGATGTCCATTGGGCTCAGGAACGCTGGGGCAACCTATCAGCGGGCCATGGTGGCATTATTCCATGACATGATGCATAAGGAAATTGAAGTCTACGTCGAAGATATGATTGCCAAATCCAGAACAGAGGGGGAACACCTCATCAACTTGTGAAAGTTGTTTGAACGACTGCGTAATTACCAGCTAAGATTGAACCCCGCCAAGTGCACTTTCGGGGTCAAGTCAGGAAAGCTACTCGGCTTCGTTGCAAGTCAGAAAGGGATAGAAGTGGATCCCGACATGGTGAAAGCCATCCTTGACCTAGGATAGGAATTTTTACCCTTAACCTCAGAAGAAGGAACAAAAGGATCTCCCAAGAAAGAAGATGCATTCACTATTAAGCTACCAATGTGCTTCAAAAGCAAGAGAAAAATAAAGTTCCTGGTCAAAAACAGAACAGGAAAAGGCCGAAATACCCAGAGCCAAGTTTCCCACCAAAGACAGTTTCCTAAAAAAGTCCTATTGATCTGTGATTGCACATGTTATCTTTGATTTGATAGGAAATGATTTGCAAAGTCAATTCATGGCACATCTATGGTTCGGAATTAGGATGAAACACTTGCCCATGTGAGATTTATACACTTTGAGTGATTTTCTTCTATTTCAATTGGACCCAGTGTTTCTTCTAAATGCTCATTTAGAAACGAAATGCTAATATCCTAAATCTCATTTACGGTTATGAGAGAATTCTATCAACATGTTTTCCTTCCCCAATGCACACATTGTTTTTCTTCAAAAATGTATGTGGCTCTGATCAGTTGGAGGTTTGTTTCTTTGCTAAATCATGTTCACATTCTAGTTAAGGAACTCCGAGACTACTAAAGTCTCCCCTTTTCGTCATCCAGAGACAATCAAGTCCGATGACACGCGGAGACAAATTATGGTCATCTGCATCCCTTCGTCAACCAGAGGCAAGCGAGCCCGTTGGCACGCAGAAACCAATATGGTTGTCTGCCCCCTTTGTCAAAGACTCAATGTCTATTGACCGAGACTACTTTAGTCTCCATTTTCATCATCCAGAGACAATCAAGTCCGACGACACATGCGAGACTACTTTAGTCTCTCCCTTTCCTTAACCAGAGGCAAGCAAGCCCGTTGACGCACAGAGACCAATGTGGTCATCTGCACCTCTTCGTCGAAGACTCAATGTCTATCGACCGAGACTACTTTAGTCTCCATTTTCATCATCCAGAGACAATCAAGTCTGATAACACACGCGAGACTACTTTTGTCTCTCTTTTTCGTTAACCAGAGACAATCGAGCCCGTTGATGCATAGAGACCAATGTGGTTATCTGCACCTCTTCATCGAAGACTCAATGTCTATCGACCAAGACTACTTTAGTCTTGCCTCGTCATCTAGAGAAAAACGACTCTGATGGCATGCGGAGATTGTAATGGTCCCTCGCTTTCATTGTTTCAAGACTATCAAAGTCCCATTTCCCATCCAGAGACAAACGAGTATGATGGTGTGCGGGGACAATGATGGTCATCTGTTTCTAATTGTTTTTGAGATTGTTGCAGTTCCCTTTGCTATCAAGAGACAAGAAAGTCTAATAGCATGCAGAGACAAATGTAGTCATCTATTTCCCTCGTTGAAAGAATCAACGCCTGTCGATCAAGGCTACCAAAGTTTCCCCTGCTATCCCGAGACAAGCGAGTCTGATAGCATGCCGAGACCATCACAGTTATCTATTTTTGTCACTTCCAAGGCACCCAGGCTTTTGCTGATGCACTTGATGTCTTTTATGCTCTTTCTTTTGACAAGTTTCGCTGATTAAGCTAATTGTCGGTTGGGTGGAAATTCAGCTCAAACGAAATTAGTGTCTTATCTTTACTTTCCTTTTATCTCCAATAAAAGATAAGTAAAGAGGGACAACTGTCATATCCTAATTTCATCCAGGGACAACTGTTTGTTAACATGCAGACCTTTGCTGACCAAATTGAGGTGCTTAACACTCATCGCCGCATAATCCATAAAGTTTTGCGATGTTTTGGAAGGAAATCATCAAAAAACACAAAAACAGGGGGGTGAACTGATCAATTTAGGGGGGTGTGCCTAGCCCTGGGCCCATCAGGAATATTCTGGAGGGAGGTTACTTCAAGTGGAAATTACCAAGCTCGCCTAGGCGAGCTGGGCGGCAACCACCTCCCTCATTTTTGCTATAAAATGGCGTGAGGGGCTGAGGAAAAAAGGTTTAGTACCTTGGGCAATCAGATTTCACTTAAAATTAGTGAGGAGAAGAAGAAAGAAGGAGAAAATCCATGCCGAGACGCTTCCGTGATGTTTACATGATTAATTCTGCTAATGTTCTTCGCCATTCTTCGTTCGTTCTTCATTGTTCATCGATCTTCAACTGGTTAGTTTTCAATTTCAAAGCTTTGAATTCATTCTATTTCATCTTCATCTCGCTTACTTTCGGTATTCTTTTTCTTCGTTTTTAACGTGCTTCGACCAATCTTTTAAGTCGTAACCTCACCTAATGAATGATAAAATGAATTTCAACCGATCGTTTGTGTTGTAATCTCGTTTAATCATTGTTAAAATAAAATTAAATCGATCGTTCATGTTGCAACCTCGGTTAATCAAAAAAATAAGTACCGGACATTTTACTTTGAAAGTTCCCTTTCAAATGAATTGAGAAATAACTAAGTGAAACTGAAGCTAAAATCAACTCACAAATTAAACTTTGTCCACGAAAAGGTCATTTGAAACTGTTCAAGGTCCAACGCCTTAAACAGTCCTCTTCGCTTTTATTGGTTAAAATGGACCGTTCAAAAGTATACAATCAACACTTCGCATAAATTTACCGCTTTTCAAAGAACTACGTAGGTTTGAGTTCCTCATCGCAATTGAGGATACGTAGGAGCAAAAGCCCCACTTTTTTCGACCCCAAAAGTTAAAAACATAAAAAGGAAAAAATAAAAAAAATTTAAAGTCATGATTTTGCACATTTGGTTAAAGGCTGTCGTCCCTTGTGACGAATGTATGGGGTGCTAATACCTTCCCCGTGTGTAAAAACAACTCCCGAATCTCTCGTACTTAAAGTTCGTAGACCCACACATTTTGGTTTTTTCTAACGTTTTGCTCAAATAAACGTTGGTGGCGACTTCGCACATTTTCCTACCTTGGAAGACACACCCATGAGTCTCGTGTCACCCTCCCACCGAGGGGTAGGTTACGACAGCGACTCCAGTGGGGACTGTTTTTTAGAGAGTTAGGCCATTTAATCTTGTGCAATGTTTTATCATGACTTATCCTTTATTTATTTCGCTTCATTTCTATTGTGTTCTTGTATATAACTTTATGATGCTTTTAGTTTATTTTTGCTTTAATGTACGCATGAGATAAGTATTTATTCATTTCAATGCACACAAACACCTACACTTTTTCGCACATGGTTAGTTTGTTAAGGGCCCTATACCTGGGTTCGTGGAAACATAGGAAGCGGAGGTGAATCTGTGGTCATGCTAAGTCTTCGACTTGCTTGACAACAGTGAAGCCTTATCTAGAGTTTTTCTCTTCGATAATATATTGTCACTGGTAGTCCCTACCGCCACAATATTGATATCAAAGAGAATGATATCTCTAGAGACCATTGAAAGCTAGATATGATCGCCTTGGGAATTATCACTAAATGCCTTTTAGTTCCTCCTATTTAGGTTCCTGAAATAGGGGCACGGAGTGGACACGTTGCATGTTTCATTTTCCTTAACAATGCCATGCATATCCTTTTAGTGCATGCTTATGTGCGTCTCTACGGTATGTTTGTTTGATGATATTGCCATGCTTGTATGTTCCTCTTTTGTGCTATCTACGCGTTTATGTCTGTATCGAATCGTCACGCATGTGATGCATTTGGTTTTGTCATTTTGTCACGAGAAGTCGGGAGGTCGATATCACTTTCTTAAATGCATACATGGGGCACCGTGCTGCCAAATGTTGCCAATAAGAAATGATGATCTTTCGAGCTCTCGTGTCCATAAGATGCATTTGTGTCATGCATAGCATAAAAACCCCTTCATGCATTCATCCTATTTTCCTCCATGATAGGATATCGAAGTGTCAATTCAAAATAGAACTTTTCAACCGTAAACATGGGATCAAATCAAACTCCTCTGCTTAAAAAAAGGTTCTATCAAGTCAAAATCAAGAGCTTAGAGGTTGCCAGTTTGCGAGAATTGGGGCAATTGATGGGTCAGCTTCAACGACAAGCCTTCCCCAAGAATTATGGTAAGATTTGGGACCTAGCTACGGTAGAAGTCTCCGTGGAAGAAATTGCATCCCTTACCCAGTATTATGATCAGCCCCTAAGGTGCTTCACATTCGAGGATTTCCAACTAGTACCGACTGTGGAAGAGTTTGAAGAAATCCTGGGAAGTCCGCTGGGGGAGGGGGAAGGAAGCCATATCTTTTCTCGGGTTTCTATCCCTCCATGCCCAGAGTCGCCAAGGTAGTTAAAATCTCAGCACAAGAGTTGGACCGAGTAAAGCAAAATAGGAATGGGGTAACCAGAGTACCAAGGAAGTGTTTAGAGGAAAAGGCGAAGGCATTGGCCGATCAAGGTGAATGAGCTTCGTTTATTGATGTCTTGGCACTATTGATATTTGGAGTCACCCTCTTTCCAAATATGGAAGGGCTAGTGGACCTAGCAGCAATTGAGGCTTTCCTCACCTATCACTATAGCAAGGAAAGCCTGGTCGTCGCTATCTTGGCCGATCTCTATGATACGTCGACCGAAGATGCAAAAAGAGTGGCGCAAGAATTGTTTGTTGTACACCAGCTCTCTATGTGTGGCTCATCTCACACCTTTTCCGCCATGAAAGTAGCCCCACCTGTCCACTGCAAGGTCACCGCTTATGCACCGAGAAAGGAAAGGCAAACTGGGAGCAACTCTTGGCCAATGTGGTAGGGGCATCCATCAATTGGTTCCCCCGTTGGAAGGAAGAACTAGGGTTTTACCCACATGCGAAGGATTTCCAAATGTTTGCTTGATTGGAACAGGGGTTGTATTAATTATAATCCCGTCCTCGCCATAAGACAGCTTGGATACCCCATGAGAGGAGCGCCATCGGAGGAAAGCATCACGCCTTTCGTCACATGGGGTTTCAGTGACCCCAACACGAGGGTATTCAAGGAGTCCGCAAGGCATGTGATGCGGCACAAAGGAAGGACAAAGAGCTTAGAGGAAGCAGTAATGGGATCATTGGCGGCTATCATAAGTGGTTGAGGGTCCGAACACAAGGGTTGGATTGGCTCCCGAAGCTAAGGGGTGCGAGAAAGGAAGAGGCTAAGGGGTCCAGACAGAAGGGTTTCAGCTAACTGCACATGGAGACTTGTCGTACATCGAGTTCCGGTGTCATGGCAAGCCCGCACATAGCTACTTGATAGAAGAAGAGCAAGATAGAAAACCATGGTATTTCGACATCAAGCGGTACGTAGAGCATAAGGAATACCCATAGGGAGCTTCTGACAACGACAAGAGGACATTACGGAGGTTGGCAGCTGGTTTCTTTTTAAGTGGAGGTATCCTGTACCAGCAAAATCATGATATGGTTTTGCTCTGATGTGTAGACACTAAAGAAGTCGAGCGAATGCTCATGGAAGTGCATGAAAGGTCCTTTGGGATGCATGTTAATGGGCATGCCATGACCAGAAAGATTCTAAGGGCAGGCTATTACTGGCTCACCATGGAAAGCGAATGTTGCATCCGTGTGAGGAAATGCCACAAGTGCCAAGCTTTCACTGACAATGTCAATGCTCTGCCCATGCCTTTGAACGTATTGGCAGCGCCATGGCCCTTCTCTATGTGGGGAATAGATGTAATCGGAGCCATCAAGCCCAAGGCTTCGAAGGAACATCACTTCATCTTGGTTGTGATCGACTACTTCACCAAGTGGGTTGAAGCTGCTTCATACTCTAGCGTGACGAGAAGCATGGTGGTCAAGTTCATCAAGAAAGAGATAATCTGCTGGTATGGGTTGCCCAGGAAGATTATCGCGATCAATGCCACCAACCTAAATAACAAGATGATGAAGGAAATGTGTGAGGATTTCAAGATCCAACATCACAATTCCATGCCTTACAGGCCCAAGATGAATGGGGCAGTCAAGGCAGCCAACAAGAACATCAAGAAGATCATTCAGAAGATGACTGTGTCGTACAAGGATTGGCACGAGATGCTTCCTTTTGTGTTGCATGGTTACCAGACCTCAGCGCGCACATCAACTGGGGCAACTCCGCTTTCGTTGGTATAAGGAATGGAAGTCGTACTGCCATTTGAAGTAGCGGTCCCCTCTTTAAGGATTTTGGCAGAGTCTGAGTTGAAGGAGTCAGAGTGGGCCTAAGCATGTTTCAATCAGCTCAATCTCATAGAAGGCAAGAGATTGGCAGCTATGAGCCACGAGTGCCTGTATCAAAGACGAGTGAAGAATGTTTTTGACAAAAAGGTACGCCTGCGCAGGTTCAACGAAGGGGATCTTGTCTTCAAGAAAGTATCCCAGGCCTTAAAAGACAATAGGGGAAAGTGGGCTCTAAACTACAAAGGATCATTCGTCATGAAGAAAGCATTCTCAGGAGGAGCACTGGTGCTTTCCAGCATGGACGATGAAGAGTTGCCTTCACCCGTGAACACCGATATCGCAAGCGATATTATGCTTAGCACTTAGGGCAGCTAGGGGAGTCAATACATGATTGTACTCTGAGGCTCCCTAAAGTTTTCCGGTCCTTTGTAAAATTTGATTGCAACATTTAATAAACATTGGATTGATGATTTGCATTTCAACCCTTGCATTGTGTCTGTTATTGCTTTAGAATGCATACTCTCAATCTATAGGGGTGCCACCAGCGTTTAAGTAAAACTGAACATAATAAACATTTGTTTAAAATGTTACACTTGAACTGCTTGATCATGAGCATGCATGCATATGCATTTTGATCATCCTGTGAGTCGGAGGATAAGCAAAGATTTGGTCAATACCACGCTGAGTTCAAAGCAAAGGTAAACAAAGGTAAGTGGTAGCGTAGTCATATTTTACTGCGTAATGTCATTTCTTGGCTTAGGGGCAAGTACGAGCAGGTGCTAGGCCCATGATCAACAGATCATCGTTCCGCATCCAACTCAAGACGTTAAAGAAGCGCTACTAGGAGGCAGCCAAGTACCTTTTAAGTTTCTACTTGTTTTTATTCATCTATTTTTCTTAAAGTCATAGTTGAATGGGCTTAGTTTGTTCACAAACTTAGGAGTTAAAAAAAACAAGCGCAAACCCGTAGGATAGTTAAGTTTGCAAAGAAGTTTTTTTTAAAAAAAAAAATAATTAATGCAAAGTTAGCTCGCCTGGGCGAGCACCCTCTGCACGAAAATGATTAAAAGGGGGGAGGGTGAAGTTTTCTTCACCCAAACATCTTCCCCCTCATTTTCAAAAACACAATGCTCATGGGAACTATGAAAATTGTAGCCCCCAAGCTTCCACTGTTGAGTTTTTGCTTCCCTTTTCACGCTTTGATTCACTCCCAATAAGAAAGTACATCATTCTTTGGTTCTCTAGCTTTCCATTGATGTATTTTGGTGCTCCCAAATTGTATGTATTTGCTTGAATCTGAGAACCAATTCATCCTTGAATTTGTGCTTGTTTGGTTGAATTAGGGAGTTGTAGGGATGGCCTTAGGCCTAAGGAGTGTTCTGAAATAATGGGGCGTGACACATTGCCCCCATTTCCCTTTTGTCCATGTCTAAATGTGCACCCACCATGTGTTCGGTGAAATGCCTCAATGGCATTTGCGCATGATTTCGTGAATTTTGCTGATGGAAATGACTTGGGCATGAGTGGTTGCCATTGATGAATTTAAGGACAACTTTTAGAAGCTAGGATAGGTGCCCACATATACCTTAGGCCTAGGAACCCAAGCTTGCGTTTTGAGTGCGAGAGTACATGAAAATGAGAGCATATTAGGTGAAGCTCCCCTTTGGGCCAGCATTTGATAGGCGCTGCACCATGACGGTTTTCTTTGTGCCTAAATGATGTGAAACACCTGTTGAACACTTGTTGTATATGCGTACATAGAATAGGTAGCCAATTGTTGCACCAATATGCATATGTGTTGAAAATGGCATGAAAACGCCTCCCAAAATGGCAGCATATGGCATGAAATGGTTTTCCAAAATGTGGATGAATAGTAAATTTTCTACCTTTCCCATGGATGTGTGATGTGAAATCACTTTTCAAAAAAATGTAAATATGTGTATATCATGAAATTGGCTTTCAAGTGTGCATATATGTACGAATATAATGTGAACGAAGTAGCAAAAAGAAAATGCTACCCAACCTTGTTAATTTAGGTAGCAAAAATACCTTGTTAATTTATATATTAATTTAGGTAGCAAAAATACCTTGTTAATTTGTATATTAATTTAGGTAGCAAAAATACCTTGTTGATTTGTATATTAATTTAGGTAGCAAAAATACTTTGTTAATTTATGTGTTAATTTAAGTAGCAAAAATACCTTATTAATTTTTATGTAATTTGGGTAGCAAAAATACTCGAATACACATGAAATGTAATTTGGGCAGTAAAAATACTTGAATACGCATGAAATGTAATTTGGGTAGCAAAAATACTTGAATACGCATGAAATGTAATTTAGGTAGAAAAAGTACCTAAATATGGATGAAATGTAATTTTGGTAGCAAAATACCTTGAATATGCATGTATGCAGTTTTTGGTAGCAAAAATACCATGGATATGTGTGTATGTGATTTTTAGGTAGCCAAAATACCTTAAGTATGTGTGTATGTAAATTTAGGAAAAAATGCTTTGAAGATGCATATATGTGAATGTAGGTAGCAAAAATACTTTGAATGTGCTTGTATGTTGGTATAGGTAGCAAAATGTCTTGCTCGCACGTATGTTCATAAATGTATCTCCTCAAGGAAATATGTGTAAATATATGTGCGTCCTAGAAAAACATGTGCATCGATGTATGAGTTTGCTCTAAATTTACATTGATATTTGTGTTTTATTAGAAAGGGTTATATGCCGTTTTTTGTTTGATTTTATGTTAAAAGGGCATTTCCTTGTGAAGTGACTTTAAAAAATGTGTTTTTGCTGGAGATGGCCCCGAAAAAGCTTCCCGCAAAAAGGTCCAAGAAGGACACCACCGGAGAAGGCTCCAGCACTGCCTCGCAAGCTGACATGGACTTCAATCAGCACCAATTCTGGAGTGCCAAACATCAGCAACACTTTGAGACCATCAAGGGGTGGTCATTCGTCAAAGAAAGATGGGTCCAGCTGAGCGACGATGAGTTCTCTGATTTTCAGGAGGAGATAGCCCGCAGGCACCGGGCACCACTTGTGACACCCATGGCTAAATTCGACCTGGAGATACTCATGGAGTTTTATGCCAATGCCTGGCCTACCGAGGAGGGAGTCGAAGATATGCGCTCCTGGGTAAGGGGCCAATGGATTCCCTTCGACGCAAACGCCCTTAGCCTGTACCTAGGCCACCCACTGGTCTTGGCAGAGGGCCAGCAGTGTGAGTACAACCAGAGGAGGAGGCAGGTCTCTAGCTTTGATGAGGAGGCCATTGCCCAGCTATTGTGCATACCGGGGCAAGATTTCACCCAGACCATTGTAGGGAGATGGGTGTGGATCATGCGCACCAGCATGACCACCCTTACCCAGATATAGATGATGTTGCTACTCAGCAACATTCTGCCCAACGACCACAACTATGACCTCCCCCTGCCGAAGTGTCAGTTGGTTTATGCAAATCTGACGTAGGTGAGTGTGCATGTGGCTCAACTGATTTCTGATGCCATTTATCAGTTTGCAGGGACGGCACCTATGAGACACCCTATGGACTCGGAGAAGTCCAACAGGGCCCTAGGGTTTCCTGCTCTGATTACAGGCCTCTATCAGTTCTACGGAGTGCCTGTCGCCCCCAGCAAGGTCATCTGGTCGCCCATTACCAGAGCCTTCATCGAGAAGTACTACACCCCAAGTAGGCGCAGGGCGAGGCACCACAGCAGCCTGGAGACGGCCAGCCGCAGGCAACCGATGCATCACCATCACCCCCGAAGTCCACCTCAGCTCACTTATGGAGGTTAGAGCATTGCATATGACATGTGGCTAGCCAGCAAGAAGCCAACCACAGGGGTCAAGTGCGGCTGAACGAGAGTTTCTATCAGTACACTCTCCGCCAGTAGGGCCAGGATTCCAGCCCTTACACATGGCCTACTCCAGAGCAGTTTGAGGCTGCCATAGCATGGCCTAAAGATTGGCCCGATTTTGAGGTGCATGCAGGGCCCGCGGGGACCTTTGGAGATGGAGATGAAGCCCAACATGATGAGGACATGGCCGACCTGATAGACTTCCTCCTGTGAGGAGACGGGGCTGTACGACCGGGTCGCCGAACTTGTGATTTTTCTTCTTTCGACATTATTTCTTTTAGTTATTTTGTTATTTCTGTTGTGATTTGACATTATTGCTTTTAGTTTATTTTTTTATTTCCATTGTGATTTGACATTATTGCTTTTAGTTATTTTGTGATTTGACATTATTGCTTTAGTTATTTTGTTATTTTCGTTGTGATTTGACATTAATTCTTTTGGTTATTTCGTTATTTCCATTGTGATTTGACATTATATGCTTCCACTTATTATGTCTGTTATGTTTGGACTGAACATGCCGTTGTCGCTTTCAGTTATCTGTTACTCGTCGTGAGTATTTTTACCACGTCTAGCATATTGTCATATGAATTTTGTGATGGTTTGTTTGAAACGCCCTTTAGATGATAAATTGTAATCTCAGATACCAACCGTGCCTGGATTACAAGTTGTTTTTAATCCTTTCTCTTTTTTGCTTGATGAAAATTGATTGGAAAAAATAGCTAAAAAGAAAAAAAAACAAAAAATAATAATTAATCAATTAACCCAAAAGAAAAAAGAAAGGCCAACACGCTTTTGGAAAGAAATAACTGCCAGTTCTTCTTTGAAGAAAATCACCGGTCTGAACGCAAGTGGTTTTTTTTAAAGAATGTGTGTGTACAACAGAAGGGTGAATGTCGTGAAAGTTTTCCCGAATGCCTAAATGGACTTGGATGTGTGCATAAATTGATAAAAGAGCATCTTTTGGGAACACTGACATGATTTAAATAGGGAAAATGAACCATAAGCCTTAGTGTTACATGGCCACAAAGCTTGATGCTTGAGTGTCCACATGGGTGCAGGCATGATCAGTTTTGCATAATTTTCTAAATCATCATTGTTATATGCATGTCATGGAAATAATATGGGGCATTCACTTATCCCTGAACCGCTTGCCAAGCAAATACCCTGACATACGCCATGTCTTGCCTTCTGCAAGCCTTTAAGCCAAAACCTTAACCCTTTGGCCATAAACCTTGACCCAGGATAAGAGTTTTTACCCTTACCCTCGGAAGAAAGAACAGGAGGTGCTCCCAAAAAGGAGTTTCATTTACTTTTAAGTTGAGAATGTGCTTCAGAAAGCAAAGGAAAAAGAGAAAATTCCCAATCAAAGATTGGAGGAAAACCAAAAGTAAAGAGAAAATTCCCAATCAAAGATTGTAGGAAAGCAAAAGAAGAGGAAAATTCCCGGTCAAAGATTGGAAGAAAGCAAAAGCAAAATATGCAGAATGGTCACCAACAAGAAAGAAAAGAAAAACAACCATGACTTGGGATGCGTGAAGCAATCACCTCCTTGGTTACCAACCCAATCTTTATGCCCACGTTTCTTTCATGTCGCACCAAAAAGAAAATAGAAAAAGAAAAGGCCGAAACACCCAAAGCCATATTTCCCACCAAAATCCAGCTTCTTAAATGTCCTATTGATATATGATTTTGCATGTTATCTTTGATTTGATAGGAAATGATTGGCAAAGTCAAGTCATGACATATCTATGGTTCGGAATTAGGATGAAACACTTGCCTGTGTGAGATTTATACACTTTGAGTGACTTTCCTTTATTTTCAGTTGGACCCAGTGTTTCTTCTAAGTAATCATTTAGAAATGAAATGCTAATATCCTAAATCTCATTTGTGGTTATGAGAAAATTCTATCATCATACTTTCCTTCCCCAATAGACACATTTTTTTTCTTCAAAATATATGTTGCTCTGATCAGTTGGAGGTTTGTTTCTTTGCTAAAGCGTGTTCGCATTTTAGTGAAAGAACATTGAGGCTACTTTAGTCTCTCACGTTCGTCAACTAGAGGCAAGCGAGCCTGTTGACACGCAAAGACAAATTGTGGTCATCCACCGCATTCATCATCCAGAGACGATAAAGTCCGATGACACGCAGAGACCAACATGGTCATCTGCACCCTTTGTCAAAGACTCAATGTTTATCGACCAAGACTACTTTAGTCACTTTTTTTCATCAACCAGAGGCAAGCGAGCCCGTTGATACCCAGAGACCGACATGGTCATCAGCGCCCTTTGTCGAAGACTCAATGTCTATCAACTAAGACTACTGCGGTGTCCATTACGCCATCCAGAGACGATCAAGTCTGATGACACATAGAGACCGACATGGTTGTCTGTGCCCTTTGTCGAAGACTCAATGTCTATCAACTGAGGCTACTTTAGTCTCCCCTTCGTCAACCAGAGGCAAGCGAGCCCGTTGACATACAAAGACCAAATAAAATCATTTTTTCCTTTTCGGAGACCGCAGTGCCTTTTGACCGAGGCTACTACGGTCTCCATTACGTCATCCAGAGACTATCAAGTCTGATGGCATGCGAAGACCATGATGATCACTCGCTGTCGTTGCTCCGAGACTATCAAAGTCCCCTTATCATCTAGAAACAAGCAGGTCCGATGGTATGCGGGGACGATGATGGTCATCCATTTCTAATTGTTTATTGAGATTATTGCAATTCCTTTTGCTATCTAGAGACTATCAAGTCTGATGGCATACAGAGATAAACATAGTCATCTATTTCCCTTGTCGAGAGACCCAATGTCTGTTGACCAAAGCTACTGAAGTCTCCCCTGTTATCTCAGACAAGCGAGTCTGATAGCATGCGGAGACCATCATGGTTATCCATTTTTGTCACCTTCAAGGCACCAAGGCTTTTGTTGATGCACCTGATGTCTTTTATGCTCTTTCTTTTGATAGGTTTCGTTGATTGAGCAGATCGTTAGTCAGGAGGGAATTTAGCTTGAATGAAATTAGTGTCTTCTCTTTACTTCCTTTTTATCTCCAATAAAAGATAAGTAAAAAAGGGCAATTGTCATACCCTAATTTCGTCCGGGGATAATTGTTTTTCGACATACGGATTTTTGTCGGTCATGTTGAGCTGCTTAAAGCCAATTGTCGCGTGATCCGTAAGGTTTCGTGATGTTTCAGAAGGAAATAAGCCAAAAAAAACTCAAAATGGGGGTGAACTAATCAATTTAGGAGGTGTTCTTCAGCCCTAGACCCATCAGGAATCTTCTGGAGGAAGCAACATGCTCGCCTAGGCGAGCTGTTGCTTCAAGCTTAAGCCACCAGCTCGCCTGGGCGAGTTGGGCGGCAAGCTCCTCCTCCATTTTTCCTATAAAATGGCATTGGGGGCTTAGGGGAAGGGGTTCATCCCCTTTGGCAATCAGATTTCACTTAAAAGTAGTGAGGATAAGAAGAAAGAAGGAGAAAATCAAGGCCGAGGCGCTTCCGTAATGCTTCCATGACATTTTCGTAATCAATTACGTGAACGTTCTTCGTCATTCTTCATTCGTTCTTCGTCGTTCGTCAATCTTCAACCGGTTAGTTTTTTATTTCGAAGCTTTGAATTCATTCTATGCACCCTTAGGGGGCCATTCGTGCATTATATGGTTTCATCTTCATCTCGTCTACTTTCAGTATTCTTTTTCTTTGTTTTAAGTGAGTTTCGACCGATCGTTTAAGCCGTAACCTCACTTAATCAATGTTAAAATGAATTCCGACCAGTCGTTTGCATAGTAATCTCATTTAATTGCATTTAAAATAAAATTCAACTGATCGTTCATGTTGTAACCTCGGTTAATCATCAAAAAAGACAAGTTTCAACCGGACATTTACTTTGAAAGTTCTCTCTAAATGAGTTTAGATATAACCAAGTGAAATTAAGGCTAAAATTAACTCATAAATCAAGCTTTTGGCCGCAAAAAGGTCATTTAAAACTATTTCAAGGTCCAACACCTTAACAGTCCTGTTTACTTTTATCAGTTAAAACGAACCGTTTAAAAGTCTAAAATCAACACTCTGCATAACTTTCTTGTTTTTCAAAGAACTACGTAGGTCTGAGTTCCTCATCGCAATTGAGGATACATAGGAGCAAAAGCTCTGCTTTTGTCAACCCCAAAAGATAAAAAAACATAAAAAAGGGGAAACAAAAATAAGTTAAAAGTCATGATTTCACACATTTGATTAAAGGTTGTCGTCCCCTGTGACGGACGCGTGGGGTGCTAATACCTTCCCCGTGCGTAAAAACAACTCCCGAACCTTTTATTCTCAAAGTTCGTAGACCCGCTTTCGGTTTTTTCTAACATTTTCCTCAAATAAATGTTGATGGCGACTCCTCGCGTTTTCCTTGGAAGATGCACCCGTGAGCCTCGAGTCGCCCTCCTGCCGAAGGGTAGGTTGCGACAAGGCCCAAGATGAATGGGACAATTGAGGCTGCCAATAAGAACATCAAGAAGATCGTTCAGAAGATGACCATATCAAACAAGGATTGACACAAGATGTTCCCCTTCGCACTGCATGGTTATCGAACTTCTATATGCACATCTACTGGGGCAACCCCGTTCTCTTTGGTGTATGGGATGGAAGTTGTGCTCCTGTTTGAGGTGGAAATTCCTTCTTTAAGAATCCTAGCAGAGTCGGGATTCGAAGAAGCAGAGTGGGCCTAGGCACGCTTTGATCAATTAAATCTTATCGAGGGTAAGAGATTGGCTGCCATGAGCCATAGGCGACTATATCAGAGTAGAATGAAAATTGCTTTTGACAAAAGAGTGTGCCCACGTAAGTTCAGCGAGGGGGATCTTGTCCTGAAGAAAGTGTCACAAGTTCATCCGTTGTTGCTCACGAACATGGATGATGAAGAGTTGCCTTCGCCTGTGAATTCTGACATCATCAAACGATATTACGCGTGATACTTGGGGCATTTCAAAGGCTCAATGACCTATTACAGAAGTGGCTCCCCTGGTCACTAATAATGGCTCTAGGCACACCAAACCTGCAAAAAAAGTTAGATCTCATAAAATTCACAACAACTTTAGAATCATTAGTTCTGGAGGCCTTAGCTTCAACCCACCTAGAAACATAACCAACAACAAGATATATGAAAAACCATGAGAAACACGAAAAGAACCCAAAAAATCAATACCCCCAAACATAAAAAATCTCACAAAAGATAATGGGTTGTTGGGGCATCTCATGCCTATGTGTAATGGTCCCTCCCACTCTTTGACACTGCTCACAAGTGGTGGAAAAATGATGAGCATCTCTAAAAAAGGTGGGCCAATAAAACCCATAGTCTAAAATCCTTATAGTAGTCCGTTGAGGACCAAAATGATCGTCGGTAGGTATGCCATGACAAAACTATAGAATAGACTGAATCTCATAATCGGGCACGCACCTGCGGATCACTTGGTCACTACCAAACCTCCACAAATAAGGATCTTCCCACACTTAGTATTTGGCATCACTCTTAAGTTCATTTATTTGAGACCTAAATGCATATGGTGGGACAACAGATGCAACAATGAAATTCAGAATATCAGCAAACTAAGGTGTGACATGTGATGGATGCAACTGCATCAAATGCTTGTCAGGGAGGTTATCCCTAATAGGGAGGGAATCAATAGGTCCCTTGATCCTACTCAAATGATCAGCCACCATGTTTTCTGCACCACTCCTATCTATGATCTCAATATCAAACTCTTGAAGAAAAAGCATCCACCTAATCAACCTAGGTTTAGCATCATGCTTCTTTAACAGGTACCTCAAGGCTACACGGTCATTATAGACAGTAATTTGGGAGACAAGCAAATAAGATCTAAATATATCTAATGCAAAATCTATATCTAAATCCTCTTTTCAGTGGTGGTGTAGTTGACTTGGGCTGCATCAAGAGTGCGTGAGGCGTAAGCAATGAAATGTGATAGTCTATCAACTCTCTACGACAAAACAACCCCAAGTGCATAATTTGAGGCATCACATATGAACTCAAATGGAAGCTCCCAATCTGGTGGCTGCATGATGGGAGAGGTGGTAAGCCTCCTCCTCGGCTCCTCAAATGCCTCTCTACAAGGTTGGTCAAGCACGGAATCTATGTCCTTCTGAAAAAGCTTGGACAATGGCAGCACAATCATGCTAAAATCTTGGATGAACCTCCTATAAAAACCTGCATGTCCAAAAAAAGAGCATACTTCCTGATGCAATCCTTCCAAGGAAGGGACCCATCACCAGAGCCATGGCTAGGAGACTCCAAGAAGATTGAGCCAAAGATGCAGGATAAAGCCCTAGGGTTCTCATAAGCCTTAGGGAAGATTTTGCGCCAATGGGCTAAGTATGAGCCCACTTATCTATGTATATATTTGATTAGGGTTTCATTAATTTTGGATCTTATATTTAGGGCTCCATAGTGTAGGTAGGGTACCCTAGTAATGTAGGATTATTTTAGGGTGCCTAGACTAGTTTTTGTATTGGGGGTAGTTTTGTAATTTCACATGCATTAAGTGCACTATTTGATATGTGTGTTGGGAGAGAAATTTAATTGAATTGGGAAAACCCCAATCCAATTAAATTTTGGACCAGCCTAAGGGGGAGGTGAACATTGCTTTCTACACCCCATTGTCACATCATATAGTCACACTTTGTGCATGTCCTTCATGCTTTACATGCCTCATGACACCTAAGCACACTTAGTGGAGAATCTTGGACTTGATCTTGGATTAGTAAGCTGAACCACAGCTGAAATTCACTAATCATAATTAGTGAAATTTTGGCTCCAAATTTGGCTCCACAAATTCAAATTCATATTCAAGTGAAATTTGAATAGAAATTCAAATTTTCCTCCAATTTTGTGTGACACTTAGACTATAAATAGAGGCCTTGTGTGTGAATTTTTCAACTTTTATCATTTTATAAATTAGACTTCAAAGTTTAGACCTCATTTGAGGCATAAATTTTGTGCCCCTCCCTCTCCCTCTCCCTCCACTCATCTTCTCCTACCTTCAAGCTCTTATATGTGGCTTCCTATGGTGGTGAGCTTGTTCTTGACTCATCTTCTCCTTAAAGTGGCATCTCCAATCACCTTTCCTCCTTATCCATTTCATTACCATTGATCTTCAATAAGCAAAGGACTCTCCATTGATGAAGAAGATCCAAGGCCTACAAGCTCTACATGAAGCTACATCATGTGGTATCAGAGCATCTTCCTCTAGGTGATGTTTTGTTGCTTCCTCTATCTTTTTTGTTTAGTTAATTCACTTTAATTCCTTGTTCTTTATCTTCTTCTCCATGTATCTCCTCCATTGTCTTGTGGTTTGGTGTTGTTTAGAGTAGATTCAAAAAAATAAACTGATTAAATCTTAGAGCTACACTTGTTCTTGCATTTCTATGGTTCAAATTTTATAGATCTACTCTTGAATCATGATTGGTGTTTATTTTAGGTTCTATCTTTTTTTAGTCATAATCTTCTTGTGATGAACCTTTATATCTCAATTTTCTTGCAAAATATTGATTAGAAAATAAAACACAAAAATCTAAGTGTAAATTACTTCATTCATGTTGTCTTAGAGTCATGTTTAGTCAAAATAATTGTCACATTATGTTCTAAGTTTGTGTTGAATGTTGATTTTGTTGATTGAATTCTAGATACATTTGTTCCTGTATTCTTGCAATTCTTAGCCTATCATTTTAATTTTGAGTCTAATTCATGCATGTTATTTCGTTCATAACGTGTTCTAAATCATTTCCTAGAAGTAGTCTTGTTGTTGAACTTTTTTTTTTGTTTTCTAAGTTTCCTATATGATGCCTATAAAGAAATTGAGTTGTGGTATTGAGTTGTGGCTGGATTTGTGAATCAAAATAAGTCTTAAGCTCTTTTGAATTGTGGTATCCAAGACAATTGAGCATAAGAAAACACAAATTGTAACTTTCCAAGCCTTAAGCAACATAAACACTACTTTTGATTTCTAGGTTGAAATTCTGGTTGCTGTCAGTTTTGGCACACTGTCTTCTTAACTCCGCTATGGCTTGAATACTTTTATTTTTGAGCTGAAATTTTAGCTAGATAAAATATACATCTGGAAAAAAACAATGGAAAAAGAATGAACAAAAACGAAAAATAAATTAGCAACAAAAGGTGATAAAGATTAATGTCAAAATACACGTCCAGAACATCAAAAAAATGTGTATGCTTGATTTGCTTGAAAATTGTTCATTATTTTGAGTTGTATTACAAGCCTATTTGACTTCTTGGGGTTGTTCATCTTTTATATGTGTTTCCAAATTGACATAACTAGAATTTTGCTTTGAATCTTGTTTTTAATTTGTTAAGCTAATCTAGTGCCATTCTAGGACTTCCTTTGTGTTCCACCTTGGCTTGTGGTGCTGTCCTTTTGCTTTATTTTTCCTTGAATCTCATTGAATTAATCTCATGTTAAATTTCCTTTTGGTTTAGATTTCATTTCATCTTTTGGTTTCTTGTTTGTCTTTTTTCTGTTTAAGTGTTGCTTACAATAAGGATTAGAAGAGGAAATTGGTGCATTGCTTGAAGGAAGATTTTTTAGTCTTGGAGGTTAACCATCCTAGGAGCACCATTGGATTTGAAGCAACCAAAGCCTCACCAAATTTTGATTGAAACACTTAAGAAAACAAACTAGCATTGAAGACAAATTTGAAGACCTTATTTGCTTTGTTAAATTTGTTGTGATAGAACAATTAAATGCTGAATTTTTTCTATTGCAATTCCTTGTATTTGGACATTCTTCGAGGGTGTATTGGGAGTCTCCAAGAGACCACCCAAACCTCTATTTGCATGTAATAACTTAGTTTAAACCGTGTAGACTAAGTGAAGAGCCAATTGGGACCTCCAAAGGGTCATCCAAGCCTTCACATAGGAATCCATCTAGCTTGCTTTAAATTTCCTTTACCTTCCATTGTCAAACCGCCTAGATAGCTTGCTTTTTACCAATTAGTTTTTACCTTATCTTTCACACCTCTTTTAGTGTTTATTTTGGCTTGTTTCAACCATAGTTTCTTTTACCTTTTGTTTTCAAAGACCCAAAAAGAAAGAACCACAACCTAGGAACCAACATGAGTCTTCATTCTTCATCTAGTGTTAATGGTGAGGGTTCTACTCCTAAGGACCCCTTGTATAGGATATTAGATAATTGAGATCCCTTAAATGTGGAAAGAAAAACAAGAGAGAAAAGAAAAGGAAAAAAAGGGTGGAAGAAATAAGTCAAGATGAAAGAGAGAAAATAAGAGAGGAAGAAAGAAGAAAAATAATGTAATAAATGAAAAGAGAAAAACATGCCTCCTATAGTAGTCATGACTCTTGCAAGATTTTAAGTGAAGAACATAGCAAGGACTATAGAGAAATCCACCCTTTCTTTCAAGAAAGGACCAAGCCCAAGGAATTTTAGGAGCTACACCTTCAAAACCCAAGGAAGATAAGGGTAAGACCATAGAGAAATCCACCCCTAAGACTAGTTCCCAAGCAAGGACTAGCAACATTAAATGCTTCAAATGTATTGGGAGAGGTCACATTACCTATCAATGCCCCACAAAAAAAACCATGATTATGAGGGGTCAAGACATTTATAGCAGTGAAGAGGAGACTACTTCTTCCCCTTCCTCTAGTGGAAGTGGATATGAAGTAATGGGTGAAGAGTCTAGTGAAGAAGTCTACCCCCATGAATAAGGTGACCTCCTAAAGGTTAAGAGGCTCCTTGGAGGTCAATCTTGTGATCTATCCCAATCCCAAAGAGAGAACATCTTTCATACAAGATGCAAAATTTTAGATAAAACTTGTTCTCTCATTATGGATAGTGGATCTTGTTGCAATTGCTGTAGCACAAGATTAGTTTCCAAGTTGAACCTCACTATCATTCCCCACCCAAAACCTTATAAACTTCAATGGCTCAATGAGCAAGGGGAAATGGTAGTCAACCTACAAGTGAAGGTACCTTTCTCCATTGGGACATATAAGGATTAAGTTAATTGTGATATAGTTCCCATGGTGGTAGGGCATATTCTTTTAGAAAGGCCATGTCAATTTGATAAGAAGATCATTTATAATATTCTTTTAGGGCACCTAGACAAGTTTTTTATTAGGAGTAGTTTTGTAATTTCACACGCATTAAGTGCACTATTTGATGTGTGTGTTGGGAGAGAAATTTAATTGAATTGGGAAAAGCCCAATCCAATTAAATTTTGGACCAGCCTATGAGGGAGGTG